>NC_056725.1:545642571-545812571 GCF_019279795.1 Protopterus annectens | reverse complement strand
TATATGGGTGGTGATCTGGGTCCAGAAAGTACATATTACACAACATGCCTGTCCTGAGAGACCTTTTTTGCCACAAGAACAAAAGTGGAACAGGAGCGCAAATGTCAAAAACAGGTGAAACTTCTTTAAATACAGGCTATGGCAACAAATAATGTTAAAAGAAACATAACAAGTAATCATTAAATATAAAAAATAGAGTGACTGAGCACTGTTCACACACACACTAAGTGGCAAGAAATATATGATGATGGAATTATGATGTCTGGAGTCAAGAGAAGTTTGTTATGTTTTAGACTGCTGAATTAACACCCTTTCATTTCTATTTGTTTCAGATTTGAAGCAAAATACTGTCGTTTAATAACACATCATTCATTTTGCGTGCTTGCAATAGTAAACCTTTCTTGTCATTATACTGCCATAAGAAAGGTGAGCTCTAGCTTAGCTGAGGAATCCTAGAATGGAACAGCAGAGGACTTTTCACTCATATCCTGATCAAATGTTCTCCTTCAATGCAATTTCCGCTTAAGATCATGAATGAAAGTCGAATCAATCAGTGCACCTAACTGGTCATCAGATAAAGAGCTTTCTAATAAATGTTAAAACTTAAACTTTATGACATACTTTACACGATCATTCTCAACTGTTTCAGATATGTTTGAAGACTGAACAAAAAATCCCCATACACACTACAGCTGATCTCAGAGAAAGGTCAAAGACTATGGGTAGTACAGGAGGACACACCAGCTTGCTCTTCGGGGCAAAATATAACTATTCCTTCCTTAATGCTGGAAATTAAGAAAACCAGCAAAGACCTTTTAATAAGTTAAAGAAGTTCATAATCAAGTTTTACTTTTCATACCCTATGACATGGACACAGGTGTTCTTTAAAACTGGCAATTTTGAAAATGTAAAGAAAATGGTTGCTTTCAGATTGCGTAACTTCATATGAAAATGTAACACACTGGCATTCCAGTTGGAGGCAAGAGAGAGAATGTAACAAAAAACAATCCTACTGTTAATAGTATCTGTCACATGATTTTAATAATCACTGGTACTTACTTAGTTTAACCAACGTCTCTGTAAACTTTTCACAGCTGACTGCTACACGGCAAAGCAGACTGATGAACTGGTGGTAATGGAGGAAGTAATCCAGGAGCATACGATCATATGCTTCATCCTTCCCCTGAGAATGTAAAAAGATAATCAAGATTTCAGAGTAGTTGGCTTGTGCTCATTAATAATCATATCATTCTTTCAATACCCATGTCAGTAAAAACTTGCCAACATCCACAAACCTTCCCACAGTATTACACATCTTAGATAAGGGTCTGATGAAGTTCATTTAAGGAAGTGAACGAAAGCGCTAACATTTTAATAAATCTTTGTGAGTTGTACCTTCACTCACCTTTTTTGTTTTATAAGTTGGTTTATTTTTGAAGTTTTCGGCATTTTGGATAAGGACTAACTGCTGAACACTGTAATGTGAATTATCACTGCAAATTTCAAGCTTCCTTGACAATGCGATAACTTATCAGTAGTGAATTACATGCCATAAGAAAAGAGCTGAAATGCCTTTAGAAGGTCACAGCTTTACTAGAGAGAATAAAAGAAAACCCCAAACAGCAGGAATAACCCTACAGTTTGTAATTCAAGTCCAGAAAAATTAAAACTACCCTTTTGTCCTGCTGGAAAAACACTGCACTCAAAGTGACAAATTAGCATTTAAAGGTAGCTTATTGAAGCAGGCATTATCAAATGAAATGACAAGTTTATCAGAATAAAAAAAAATTGGAAAGATTTGACAGTACTACCATACCAAGCAATTGTCAACAGATTCCTCTACAGCAGGTGTAGCACTGGAGTAGTTCTCATACCCACTCATATGGCTTTTCTAAAAAAAAAATTACGTTGTCATGCTTGTTTCAGTATGCATGTCTACCCTTCTCATCCACAAGCATCAAAAGTGGGCCTGTTCAGAAGACACACAAGAGTTCTGCATTAAGTACAGTTGTGTACACTTACCATAAATGTAGATGTTTGAGTGCATTCACTGTTGCAGTCATTACATTTGGGTTATCTGCCTGCAGGTAGCCCTCAGCTGGCCTGAATATCAAAGTCTTGGATTCCTACGTCAGATGCAGTCTCTTCTTCCATGATGTCAGGTCGTCAGGGGTATAAAACATGCAGCCGACGCCATTACATCACTTTTTCTTACCCAGATGTCAGGTGCCCCCATAATGGGAAGAAATTATATGTTAGGTTACACCTTCAACAAAAAGCAAATACACCAGAAAGCTTAAATGCACCAAACAAGAAGGAAGGTAGAGTCAAGAGAAGTCAGAGGGCTGGAGGGAGGGTAACCAGGACTGCAACAGTGAAAACACTCGAACATCTACATTTATGGTACGTGTACACAACTGTGCTATGTTCTTCGTGTTTCACTGTTGCAGTCATTACATTTGGGTTGATTCCCAAAGCTAAGGAAGGGAGGAGGAATTTAGAGAGCTTTAGGACCAGCTATTAAGTCCTGAAAGACTGCAGTGGCAAAACCAGCTTTGGATTTAGAAAAAATAGGCATGTGGTAATGCTTGAAGTTATGTACAGAGCTCCAGGTAGCAGCTTCTAGGATGTTCCTGGTAGGGACTCCTCTGAAGAAGGCTGCAGAGGTAAATGCAGCCCTGGTGAAATGTGATCTTATCCCCTGTGGGGTAGTTTTTCCATGGTGCTTATAGCAGAAATGAATGCAATGGGCTATCCATTTAGATATGGTTTGCTTTGAAATGGACTTCCCCTCTGGCCCTGCAGAAAAGCAGCTATTCAGATTTTCTGAGAGGCTTGTTCCTGTCCAAATAAAATCTAAGTTGTCTGTGCACGTCCAAAGAGTGCAGCATTCGTTCACCTTTGTTTTGTGGGTTTGGGAAAAAAAAGCAGGCAAATAAATGGACTAATTTAGAGCCACACTAGACACCACCTTGGGCATAAAGGAAGGATTGGTCCTGAGGGAAAGATTGTCTGCATGGAAGATAATGAAGGGCTCCAATGCCATGAGGGCCTGTAATTCAGACACTCTTCTTGCTGAAGTGATGGCTAGAAGGAAGGCTGTTTTCCAAGAAAGGAATTTCAGCTCTGCAGTTGCAGCTGGTTCAAATAGAGGGAGAGTGAGTTTTTCCAATACCAAGTTAAGGTCCCAGGCTGGAGTAAGGGCTCACCTGGGGGGGTCTTAAATTTTTGGCCCCTCTGAGGAACTGCTTTAGCAGGGGGTGAGAGAAGAGGGGTGGTTCAGTATTGTAATGTGCTGAAATGGCAGAGGCATTTATTTTAACTGATGAGAAGGATAGGCCCTTGTGGAGCATTTCTGTTAAGTATTGAAGAAAATGAGGTAAGCTGGGTACTATTGCGCCCATCCCCTGAGTTTGGCTCCAGGAACAGTATGTTTTCCACTATTCAGCATAAGATTTTCTAGTGCTAGGCCTCCTTGCTTCTGGAATAACATCTAACACGCACTTGAGTGTGTTCTCATAATAAACACCCTATTCCTACTCTAAAGCCTGGCACTTGCTCACTAAAGCAATTATATAAGTCAGCACTAAAAAATTAAAAGCACTACACCCTCACAAACTCCCCTTGAGTACCTTGTTCCCCATTGGCCCTTTTTTTCAATTATAAAGTAATTCCCGATACTATTCTAGCATGTCCAAAGGTCAGTTGTCAATCTCCTCTCCGGTCCAGCTGGTGAATCTGGGAATCTTGAGACAATGTTACAACTGCCTCATGTACACAGACAACCCTCTCCTCCTCCCAACAAATTCCAACACATGTGAGAGATGCAACCATATAGCCAAACTGGAGGCTAAGCTCTCTCAACTCAGTACTAGCGTAACCAGTCAGGAGGAGAAGGAAACCACACTCACTACAATTCCAGTCTCACATAGACCTACCACGACAGCAAACCAAACACATAAACACACAAAAACATACTCGGAGGCTCTAAATAAAAATCTGCCTAAGCAGCAGAGACCTCCAAAGCAGACACCCAAGCAACCGCTACCACAAAACAAAACACGTGCAACACATAGCTCACAAAGCCAGTGTGCCGAACAGTCACAGCCCTTAAGGCTAAACAACACACCTGATACACTTGTAATAAGTGACTCTATCGTCAGGCACACTGACGTCCCGCTCACTAGGCTGAACAAGGAGAAGGTCACGGTGAGCTGCCTGTCGGGCGCTAGGATCCGCCACATAACACAAGCACTCAGGTCACTCCAAGGCAAGTACAAATATGACTCAGTCATTGTCCATGCTGGTGTGAATGACCTGAGACATACCTCCCTGGACTACATGAAAAGAGACATAGAGGAGCTCTCTGAGCATGTAGCCCAGGCCAGTATGACCCTGACCTTGAGTAGCATCTTACCCTCACCAAGAATGATGCCACAATATGAAGACAAGATGATCAATTTCAACAATTGGCTTAAGTATTGGTGTCATTCAAATGGGATCCAATGCCTGTCAGCCTGGGATGACATGCTCGACAAGCCACGATGCTTCGCTAGGGACGGCTTGCACCTGTCACCCCTGGGCTTTCGGATATTGGCAAAGGCTCTTGCCACCCCCATAGTGCCTTTTTTAGGCAAGGCTCAAAAGACAAACCCACCTCCATAGGTATCACAAGGGATAAGAAACTAAGAGTAATGCTACTCAACGCCAGAAGTCTAAACCTCAAGATGCACGCACTCGAAACTCTCCTTAGCATGGAGAACATCGATATCTGTGCAGTAACAGAAACCTGGTTCAAGGCTCTCAAGAGCACCCCAGCACTACCAGGTTATACCCCAAAACTTGGACCGAACCACAAAAGGAGGGGGAGTATCAATATTCGTTAAAGATACCCACACCTCCAGGTTGGTGACACAGCACGAAGCATCAGAGACTATCCATGTGCAACTAACAGTGGGTAAAACTGCCTTCCAGTTTATAGCCTGCTACAGACCACCCTCCCAAACCCAGGAACCCCACTCGGCCTTCCTGAGAACACTGGAAAATATGAAGGTCTCTCCAAACACCATTATATTGGGCAACTTCAACTACCCAAACATAAACTGGGAGCATTACTCTAGCTCCAACACCCTAGCCCAAAGGTTCCTAGAATTTATAAACTCAAATGCTATGGAACAACTTGTTACCACTCCCACAAGAGGGGAAAACATACTGGACCTGATCACCACCAACATGGGGGCTCTATGCTCCAGGCCAGAAGTGTATCCCTCACTGGTAAGATCAGACCATAAACTAATCTCACTGGATATTCACATCCCGACCCCACCCCCTGCCCAGAAAACTACAGTGAAAAACTTCTCTAAAGCAAATTTCACACTCCTCAAAACCGAGGTGGAATCCTTCAAAGCCCCCGGGCCTGTGGAAAATACGGCCCAGACCGCAGAATCTTTTATAAGCGCATTCTATGAACACCTTCAGGAATGCATGGATCATGCAATCCCAAATAAAACCAAGACCCAATCCTCCAAAGTTAGGCGTCCTGTCTGGTGGACCCCAGCCATAAAGAAACTATACAATAGAAGGAGGAAGCTACTACATGATAGAGCAAAATCCCAAACAGGGAAGGCATCACTGATCAGTATTAGCAAAAAACTACGGGCACTCATAAAATCGTCTAAGGCCAGCTTCGAGAGAAAATTTGCACAGGACACTAAGGATAATCACAAGGCTTTCTTTAGTTATGTTAGGAACCTGGGTGGGAATTCCCAGATATGCTCAGAATTAGTCCAAAATGACAAAAAATACACCGAACCCACAGACATTGCCAACATCCTAGCTGACAGGTTCAGCGCAAACTTCTCCCCCCCATCCCCACCAAAAGGGCAAATATCTATCCCAGCAGAGTGCTGCCCCCCTGACATCTCAGATGTTCAGGTAAAGCCGCCCTCTCCAAAGCAAAAAACACAGCATCAATGGGACCAGACGGTGTCCCGGGCTGCGTCCTACATGAACTCCAAGAAGAGCTAAACCCAAACATAAAACTACCGTTCAATCTCAGTCTTATTACAGGACATGTACCCAAAGAGTGGCGTACAGCAACAGTGGTCCCCCTCCACAAAGGTGGTACCTCAACGGATCCTGGAAACTATCGCCCCATAAGCCTGACTAGCTTGGTCTGCAAAGCTATGGAAAGGATCATCATGGACCTCATAAATAAAGTTGGGGACCTACAGACACTGGATCCTACCCAGTTCGGCTTTGTTAAGGGCAGATCCTGCCTCTTAAACCTGGTCGATTTCTTTGAAACAGTCACCAAGGCCACTGACGAGGGGAAGGTGGTCCACACAGCCTACCTGGACCTCGCAAAATCCTTCGATACAATACCCCACTCGGGCATTATAGATAAGCTTACCAGCTTAAATATAAACCCCTATGTCACTAGATGGGTTGCAATTTGGCTCAAGGACAGAACCCACATGATTAGAATTGCTGGAGCCATGTCAGACTCCAAACCAGTTACAAGTGGCGTCCCACAAGGCTCACTCCTGGGACCTCTTTTGTTCAGTATATATTTCTCGGAGGTACAGGCCAACACGGAAGGACTGTGGCTGACCAAGTTCGCAGATGACTGCAAACTAGGCACCATAATCGACTCTCCAGCCGACACAAGCATCCTACAAAAGGGCCTCATAGAAACATACAACTGGTGCCAGACCCATGGCCTCAAGCTAAATGCCAAAAAGTGTATAGTCATCCCCTTTGGCAAAAACAAAGTGCCCACAAATTACCACATAGGTGGTAATCCATTAAGTACGGAAGAAGTAATTAGGGACCTGGGGACCCAAGTTGATAGCAATCTCTCATTTGAAAACCACGTGGCCAAAGTGGTTAGAAAAACATTTTATATAGCCCACCTAATCATGAAGGGATTCACATCTAGATCAGGGGAGGTCATCGTGCCTCTTTACTCATCCCTCATCAGGCCCATAATTGAGTACAATGCCCCTTTTGGGGTGTACCTTACCAGACACCTGCAGCAACTGGAACGACCCCAAAAGTACCTCACCAAGAGGATCAAAGGGCTCAAACAGATGCCATATGCTGCCCGGTTAAAGAAACTCCAGCTCTACTCAGTGGCATGTCCAACCTGGAATTAATGGACATGCTGCACCTCAGAAAATCCAAATCCCATTGAGCTACGCGCTCGAGAGACTTGAACCTCAGCACTGAAACAAATAGGACATGCTGGAGGGACAGATTCATAACCCAGAGGCTCCCTTCGCTCTGGAATAAAATCCCAGTCCAGGTTAGGCAGAGTCCCTCATTGACTCTCTTCAAGAGGAATCTTGATGAGTGGATGGGAAATCATAGCTTTACCCCAGGTATCATTTCTGTGTCACTGTTAGAGGCACAGTATACTAACCTCGAAAAAGGGCATAGCAAAATTAATTTAAAATGGGTGGCGAAAGCCAAACACACTATGGCTAGGCTTTAAATGCCCTAGGGCAGATAGCCTAGCATGAACCTATGAACCTATGAACACCTGCTTACTGAGGGATGCTATTGGAGAGCTCAAGGGATTAGCCAGGCTGCAAGGTTCAGGGTTTGAAGCTGAAGGTGCAGAATCTGGCCCGCCTGCTGGGACAGCAGGGAAGGTGTCTGAGGTAGGTACCATGGCTCCAGCAGTATCATACTGCGCAAGAGGGAGTACCAATGCTAGCATGACCAGTCTGGTGCGATCAGTATTGTCCTTGGTTTGTCCTGTTTGATCTTTAGCAGAACCTTCAAGAGGAGAGGCAGAGGGGGAAAGGCAAAAACCGAGAGGCTTTCCCAGGTAAAGGACAGGGCATCCACTTTCCAAGCTTGACTGTGGGGAGTCCTTGTGCAGAATTTGTCCAATTGGTAGTTCTGGGGGGACGCAAACAGGTCTATTTCTGGAGTCCCCCATTTGTTCCTCAAGAGGTTGAATATTTTTGTTTCCAGTTTCCATTCGTGTGGGTCCATGAGATTTCTACTTAGGTTGTCTGCCAGGGAATTTAGCTTGCCCGGCAGGAATTGCTTGTAGGTTCACTTGGTAGCCCAAGGCTGTGTTCCACATAGCCATGGCTAGTCTGCAGAGAGGGTATGAGTGGGTTCCCCCCTGCTTGTTTATGTACCACAAAACTGTGGTGTTGTCTGTCTTTACCAATAATTGTCCTGGAAGGATGTGGTCCTTGAAGGCTGTCAGGGAATTCTGTACAGCTAACATTTCTTTTTGGTTGATATGCAGGTGCATCTAACTCGGGTTCCATTTGCCCGGAATGCACTGCCCTGCCAAGTGAGCTCCCCATGCATAGTCTGATGCATCTGTTGTTAGGGTTTGGGTGGCAGGGGGTAGATTGTAAGGGAGCCCCTTGCTGAGGTGGCAGGCCTCTGCCCACCAAAGGAACTCTGTCTTTATACAAGGAATGATAGGAAATCATTGTTTCCAGGTCCTGAGAATATTGGCACCATAGGCTTTTTAGATACAATTGTAGTTTCCTCATATGCAGTCTTGCATATGGAATTAGAATGCAAGGGGCCATGAACCCCATGGCTTGAAGAATTTTCCTTGCAGATAGCTGGGTCTTTGTGGACAGTAGTTTGAAGTAGGCTGTCAAATAAACTTGTTTCTCTGGCATGAGGAAAGCCATCTGGGAAGTTGTGTTCAAGCTTGCTCCCACGAATACAATTTGTTGGCAGGGTACTAGGTGAGATTTCTTTTTGTTTATGGTGTACCCCAGCGAGGTTAGAAGTTTCTTTACAAATGCCAGATGTTTTAATAGCAAGTCCTGGCTTTCTGCCTGAATCAGACAATCATCAATTTATGGGTATAGCTGAATATTTCTCTGCCTGCAAAATGCAATGGCTGGAGCTAGACACTTTGTGAATACCCTTGGCGCAGTAGATAAGCCAAAGGGAAGTGCAGAGAACTGATAGTGCATGGAGCCTGCTCTGAAGCGTAGGTATTTCCTGCAAGATTGCCTTACTGGAATGTGCAGGCAAGCTTCCTTTAAGTCTAAGTTTGCCAACCAAGCATCTTTGCCCAGCATAGGGAGCAGCTGTTGAAGTGTTAGCATTTTGAATTTTGGGATTACCAAAAAGGTGTTTAGAATAGAGAGGACCAGGGCAGGACACCAGGAGCAGTCTTTTCTGGGTACCAGGAAATGTCTTGAGTAAAAACTTTGTCCTCTTTCTTCTGCTGGGACAGGTTGAATAGCCCTGATACTTAGAAGAGAGAGAACCTGCTGTTGAGCCTCTGCCCACTGATTTGGGGGTAGGTCTGGCCAACCGTTTGGGTTTGGTAAGGTGTGGAAGTGGAATCTGTATCCTTGGAAAACTATATTTAAAACCCGTTTGTCCTGGGTAATGAGTTCCCAGTTTTTTGCATGCAGGACGAGCTTTCTTCCTAAGGGAGCAGGCAGCTGAGCAGGGCTTGGAAGGGTTATGGCTAAGTCATTGTGACATTTTTTCCATAGGGGGGTGTCTTACTACTTCCAGCTTTGGAAGTGCGAGCCCGCCACTGCTTAGGCCTGTGTGTAGTCTGAGACTGTAGCCTAGGTGGTCTGCTGTTCCTGGGTTTGGACTGAGAAGGCCTGGAAGAGATTGGAAAGGACCAATTCTTAGGTGGCCAATGCCTACTAAATCTGGAAGGCTGTACTTGCAAGAAATCGTTAACAGTTTGCATAGATTTAGCTTTTTCCTCCATCTTTTTAAGGACGACTTCTGCTTTGTTGCCAAACAGGTGGTCTTGGTTTAAGGGAGCATCCAGTCAATTAGCTTTAACATGATCTGGCAGGTTTTGCTCCTTAAGCCAAGCATGCCTTCTAAGTACAGACCCAGTGACAGCAGCCCTGCAAGATGCTTCTAAAGAGTCAAAACCACATTGCAAAGTATGTTTACCAATTTGTTCAGCAGAATGCATTAAATCCTGTAATTCTTTATGTTCAGCACAGTCAGGAATCAACATCATTTTCTGTTTAAGTAGTCCCAAAATATGCTGCTGATACTTTAACATATGAAACTGGCAATTTAAGGCCCTAATGTCCAAAGTAGCAGAAGTGTATACCTTCTTACCCCATCTGTCCAAGGCCCTGGAATCTCTATCAGAGGGGGGTAGGGTTTTTGGCAGCACTAGCCTTAATGCCCTTTGGTCCTTGGGAAATGGTCTCTGGATCCGCAGTAGGATTTTTGAAGAGGAACTTGTGAGAGTCAGGTACTCTGTAATACCTGTCAGGTTTTCTGGGAGCTGGAGGTCAAGTGTCTGGGGCCAGGCTAGGTTCCAAGAAGGCATCATCTACAATGTCCTGAACAGGAGGGATAGCTGAAGGCCTGTGTTGAGGGAGGAGTAAGAATTCCCTAAGCCTCTTTTTGGAGTCAGAGTAATTCTGGCTTTCCCAGCGAAAATGCTCCCTAAGAGTGTGCAAGGTTTCACCAAAAGAAAAACCTTCTGGAGGGGAAGCAGAGGGAATGGAATACTCTGCATCAGAATCCTCATAGGTAGATAAGGGCAAATCCTGATAATCAGAAGAAACAGAAATTTCAGAATCCTGATCAGAAGAATCAGAAGGAAAATCAGTTCTAGGTCTCTTAGAGGGGGAAGGCTGGCTTCCCCTAATTAAAGTAATAAGGTCTTCAGCCATTCTAAGCATTTGTTTTTTAGGCATATGGGCCTCACCATGCGGTTTGGATGTCGGTTTTCTAGGCGTGGGTCGAGTTTTAGGCCTTGATGAAGAAGATGGCATCGGATTAAAATGCAAATCTGTAGGCCTGAATACACCCTCAGAATCCGGTGCCTGCACAGCAGCTATGGACCCATCCAAGGTAGAGACATCCGCAGATTCCATAGTCGAAGAAGCATCTCGTGGCATACCAGACTCTGAATTGTTCTCAGTAGAGGCCTGCGAATTCGAAGTAGTGGGTATCAGTAGCTGGGAAAGTGCCTTACTGAGTACCGGTGAACTGGCAACTAGCTTAACAGAAGTGTCGTCAGCAGTTTTGGACCCATGTGGTCTGTCTCTGTCTTTATCCTTACATTTTTCGGAATATAGGTAGTCGGATGGCTTACCGAAGCCATTTCTGGATAGTTAAACAGAGTACCAAAATAATTTGCTGTGAAAATAGACCGACGACGAATAGTTCAGGAGTTGAATAAAGCACAAAACTGACAGAGAGGGACATCGTGGTCTGGGCCTAAGCAAGGAATGCAGTACGAATGAAAATCTTTACGAGGTATTTGCTTTCCACAGGTACGACAATTGTTAACTTTTACTGACATCGGTTAAGAGCAAGAAAAAGGATCCCAACGGGGTACTTAGCTTTTTTTGAAGACTTCGATTCTGAAACTCGAAAACGAAAATTTCAGGAGTCGGCCGACTGGCACTTGTGAACTGCTTCTGCTTCGGGCACTGTGCGGCAAGAAAGACTGATGTAATGGTGTCAGCTACATGTTTTATACCCCTGACGTCATGGAAGAAGAGATAGCATCTGACGCAGGAATCCAAGACTTTGATATTCAGGCAAGCTGAAGGCTACCTGCAGGCAGATAACCCAAATGTAATGACTGCAACAGTGAAACACGAAGAACATCCAGTAGCTAGTGAAAGACAAGAACCAAATGTCATCTGTCTTCTCATAAATTGCAGCTGCCTCTTCCCTGAAGATGACTAACTCCCTTGCTAATTTACAGAGAACATATCGATAATGTCTAGAAACAAATATGAATTTGTTAGGAAAATGCATAATAGCAATGTGCATGCTTAGTACATTAAAGGGTTAATACATTTATTCTGTTCATACTGCATGAATCTGCACAGTTATAAGAAACTTAATAAAAGACACTTTATTCTGCTTATGCAATGAAAATATGTGCAGCTACCAGAAACTTCATAAGAGACATTCTATTTCTGCTTATGCCATGAGAAAATGTGCAGCTGCTAGAAGTCTTGATAAAGAAAACAATAGATGGTTGAAAGCTTAAACTATAGTCAGCACTACTTGTACCAAAGCTAGAAATGTACCTTGAATCTAGACAAAATGTATTGCATGTATTAGAACTGTACAATGGAAGAATTGAAGAGACAAGGTGGGCTAAAATAAGCCCAAGGCCAGGTTGTTTTTCTCAAATGTTTTTGCAAGACAGCAATAATCTGACCATGTCAGCAATAAGCCTGGTAACATTTTCTGTGTAACATACAGAAAGCTGTGTCCAAGTACGTCAGCAGTAGATTAGTAACATTTTCTATGTGACATGAAGAGAACTCTATAAGAATAACATACTGACCACCAGAAAGTCAGACAAACCTTGTACCTACATGCTTTGTCTCCTTGCTGCAAGTAATAAAGGGTGCCTTGCTTGAACCTAACGTGTAATATCTTTGAAGTATTTCCTTTTACAGAATGGTCCTTCGGACCGGAACCCTCTCTTCGCCTCAGATCAGACGGCCAGGTGGCTGAAACCATACGGGGAAGAAACCAAATAGGTTCTTCTTATATGGAAAGTCCTCCGACTGAATCGTCGTCAAAAGAGGCCAGCCACTTTCTGATCTGTGACTGAAGGATGGGTCTCCACGAATCGGTGATCAATCATGTGGGCTCAGGTAAGGTAAATTTACTTTTTTCTGTTTCAGATCAGGGACTAGATGTGTATTGTTTTTTAACAGATTGTATTTTTCTTACAGTCAGGGATGAAAAAAAAGAGTACTGTCTTGTCATAGATCAGGAGAAATAAAAGTAGGCAGTCATGCTGAAGAGACTATAACAAAATCCGTAGTACATGTTAAAATTAAGAGAAGTTATGTAACAATCAAAGGTAAAATAAAATGGGTAATAATTGCACAAAAACACCCCAGAACCTGCTGTTAACGGAAGACGCAAAATATATGCAGTCGCAATGCGCCGATAATATTACATATTTTTCAAAATGGGTTAATAAATATGTATTCGACAGAAAATTAAAAAAATCCTCGCTTATCAAACTTATCAAAAACTCAAAAACGATTCCAAGGGTCAGGTAAAAAAGCAAAGGCGGTTAGGAATTCCTCAAGCACACAGGTGGCTGGAGGAAGTAAACCATAGGGACCAAAGGAACAAAGATTCAAAAGCAATGTTTTTAGATAAGGAAGATAACAACTTAGTAATAGCATCAGCACCTCCGCCTCCCTTACCAGAATATGAAGCGAGTGAACAGGTTAGTCCACCCCCACTATATCCTGTGGTCACTGAAGATAGAGGTATTATAAAACTAAAACTAACTAAAATCAGAGATCCCATTGGGACCAGGTCCCGAACAAAGGCAAGTAATTCAGAAGAAGGTATTGAGTTATGGCAAATAGTTAAGAATTCATGATCTATAGGAGAAGAAGAAGAAATATGCCCGCTTATAAAAGTACCTAATCCTCAGGCAGGTCAGGACAATCAGGACCCAACTATCTTAGTATATAGACCTTGGACTCCGGAAGATATCCGGAAAGCCACTGAGGGAATTCCCCATCCAAAGATTAATTTTAAAAAATTCTCAGAAGACTTACAAGGAATGAGGTTAAGTTATAACTTAAATGGAGAAGTAGTAGAAAAAGTAGTTAGACAAATTGTAGGGCCAGATTGGTACATGATTTGTGGCAACTCGAACCCTTGTGATGCTGCACAAAGACCCCTCCCACATAGCAGCGCAAAATTAGACACAAGAGTAAAAGGTCTTACAGACCGCATCTCTGAAAAATGGAAACCTAGGGCAGACTGGACTTGCATTAATCAATGCATCCAACAAAAAAGTGAAACAATTGACCGGTACTATGCCAGATTGTTAAAATGTTTTAATAACCACTGTGAAATGCAGGTTCCTGAAGATCAAACGCAAGATTCCCCATATGGACAGCAGTTAAAGAATGCATTTTTGAAAAGCAGTAGTGCGCCTATAAGCATTTGTATTACAAAACACATGGTAGACCATCGTACCAGCAGGTTACAATCATTACTTGAATATGCTAGACATGCCAAAAGGCATTTTAATAGCAAAAAGAAAAAAAAGCTCAAGTATTTTCTGTAGAAGACGGAGTAGAAGTTTATGTAGTGCAGTCTGGGAAAAAGGGCAAGAAAAACGCATAGGGAAACAAGCAGTCTGATCAGAGGACTTTGAAGGGCGTAAGAAAAGGGGAGAATGTTTTAAATGTGGTAAAAAGGGACATTTGGCAAGGGATTGCAGAAAAAATAAGAAGGCAACAACGGAAGACAAGGAGGATGAGGACTGACTATATGATAGTCAAGAATCACCAGAAGGGGCTAGTAAAGAAAGGACAAATGAGAATGTGAAAGAGGGAGTAGAGGAAGTGCAGGAAGTTAGTGACAATGAAGAAAACGAAATATTAGCTCTAGCTTTGTTGAGCCTGGAGCTCTATTTAACAGACACAAATCCAGAAGTTACACTCTTGGTAGAAGGAAGGAAGGTCAAATTTTTGTGTAATTCAGGGGCATCACGGACCCTGATATACCCCTCCAAACTACCAGAAAACACAGAGTCACCTGATTACATACTGGTCAAAGCAGCTAATGGACAGCTGTATTGGGAGTCTCTCTCCCATAACATTGCAATAACTGATCCAGTTTCAGGATTAACACAGAAAAGCAAAATTGTAATTTCTGCAAAATGCCCAGTAAATCTCTTGGGCAGAGACCTCATGCAGATATTTGGTATAGCAGTAGTCCCAACCATGCAGGATATGGAAGCACAGCGGCAAAATAATACCTTTGTGGTGCAATCGGAGGGTGAAATATTTTACTGGTACAGCCAGGACTTGGTTACGACTGGTCCAGGGACTGTGACCGAGGAACTAATGAGCATAGCCATCAGTAAGTTTCCCTCCCTTGACATTGACAAGCACCACCTGTTGCACTGTACCCTGTATTTTTGTAACACATCAGGACCTGATAAGGAATATGAGAAAGAATTATTTAAAAATCATACAAATAGACTGATGCTGAGTAACCTGTACTGGGACACAGAAGGGAACAGTGTAGCCAGCTGTTCACTGCCCCAGGAGTTTTTTTGCACTTTATAAATCTAATCGATTACCACATGTTAGTTTAACTAAAAACAAAAATATAAAATGGGCAGACCTAGGAGAAAAAGCCACGAGATGGGAAAAACAGACAGAACTAGAACTGTCAGGACAGGGGATACAAGTACAAAAACTGAATTGGATATCTCAGACCAACCCAGCTGTGCACTTACAATCTAGAAAAGACAGCTGATGGACACTCCTATTAAAGGAGGAAAAAAATGCCTTGCGAGGTATACCAGAGACTCTCTGGTCAACAGGGAAATCAGATGTAGGACTCATTCGTACAGAGGGGCCAGTCACCATCACGCCAAAGTCAGCATTCAGACCACAAAAAAGACAGTATCCCTTAAGAAAAGATGCAGAGGCAGGGATAAAGCCTATTATAGCATCCTTACTTAAAGGAGGGATACTAATAGAATCTCCCAATTCACTGTGTAACACACCCTTATTTCCAGTTAAAAAAGCCAATGGAGAATGGCGTATGGTCCAGGATTTGCAAGCTGTAAATGACGCGGTAATATCAAGGGCACCCATAGTGCCAGAGCCACACACCCTGTTGAATGACTTAAAACCTCAACAAAAGTATTTTTCTGTGGTAGACATTAGCAAAGCATTCTTTTTGATACCGATACACCCTGATAGCCAGTACTGGTTTGCATTTACATTTCAGGGAAAAAGATATACATACACACGCCTACCACAGAGATATTGTAAAAGTCCAACGATATTCTCACAAGAAATGGCAAGCAACTTGGCGTGATTCTACCCACCAAGAGGTAGCCAGGTTTTACTTTATGTTGATGACATTCTGCTGGCGGCCCCACCCAGCAAGATTGTAAGGAAGATACCATAGCACTTCTACGATTTTTAGCTGCTGAGGGACATAAGGTAAACAAAGACAAACTGCAGCTCTGGAAAAAAACAGGTTAAATACCTAGGATATGTAATATCAAGAAAGGTAAAACGTTAGATGAGGACAGAAAAGTAGCAATTTTACAAGCACCAAAACCCACTGCCAAGAAGGAAATAATGTCCTTCCTGGGTACAACTAATTGTTGCCGAAGCTGGATTCCAAACTACGCTTTGGAATCTGCACCCTTAACTGACCTTATATACAAGATGCCTATGGCAGTGCAGGATTTGTTACAATGGACACCAGAGGCAGAGTCTGCCTTTTGTAAACTAAAGCAGTTAATAGCATCCTCACTAGTTCTGGGATTGCCAAACTATCATAAATGTTTTTTCCAGACTGTAGATTGCAAGCAGGGTTACATGACATCAGTATTAACACAACAGCATGGGGATAAGCAACGCCCCATCGCTTACTATTCATCACAACTGGACCCAGTGGCACGATCCTTACCCCACTGCGTACAAGCAGTAGTTGCAGCTGCAATGGCAGTGCAGGCTTCAGCCTCAGTAGTCTTGTTCCACCTTCTCACTTTGAGAGTGCCCCATGCAGTCGCGATCATTTTACTGTAAGAAAAAGTGGTATATCTCTACCCTGCTAGGCATCTTTCTTGCATGACTATATTGTTGAGCCAACCTCATATGACAATTGATCAATGTACAACTTTGAACCCTTCTACGCTGCTCCCAACCCCTGCAGATGGCACACCCCACCACTGCCTGCAGGTAATTGAGCAAAAGACCCTACCTAGAAAAGATCTCACGGACATACCCTTGGACAATGCCGAGGTGATATATTACGTGGATGGCTCGTGCAAAAGGGGTCCTGCAGGAAAAAACCTAGGAGGATATGCAGTAGTCTCTGCTACTGAGATTGTAGAAGCAAAATCTTTACCACACTATTTATCTGCACAGGCAGCAAAATTGATTGCCCTGACACGGGCATGTACCCTAGCAAAGGGTAAATGTGTAAATATTTTTACTGACAGCCAGTACGCTTTTTCCACTGTACATGTGTTTGCACAACAGTGGAAAAACCGGGGAATAATAACATCTACTGGCAAACCTATAAATCATGCACAGTTTATTTCAGATCTTTTAGAATCTATTCAGTTACCTCAGAAAGTGGCCATTTGCAAATGTACAGCTCACACCAAGCAACAGGATAGGATTTCAAAAGGTAATGCGAGAGCTGATACAGCTGCAAAACAAGCGGCCACAAAAGTATTTCTTTTAAATAAAGAATTGCAACCATCTGAAACCTTAGATCTAGACATGTTAAAAACAATGCAGACACTCACTACGCAAGCTGAAAAACAGCGATGGATAAAACGAGGAGCAATCCTCGAAAAAGGGCTGTACATC
The DNA here is from genome assembly GCF_019279795.1 of Protopterus annectens. Lineage (NCBI taxonomy): Eukaryota > Metazoa > Chordata > Ceratodontiformes > Protopteridae > Protopterus > Protopterus annectens. The sequence goes on along the minus strand of NC_056725.1, from coordinate 545,795,220 downwards.
TCTAAAAAAGGAAAACCAGTACTACCCTCTAATTTGTTTTGCTATGCAGCACTGTTGAGCCATGGGCAATGCCATGTCTCAACAGAGGGGATGGTACAGCTGGTGAACCAAGTGTTCACAACGTACGGATTTACAAACTACTCCAAAAAATTTTGTTTGATGGGTCAGATTTGTAACAAACATCATGCACAGGGGGCGATAAAGCCTAAGCAAGGGAGTTTCCCCACACCACCATATCCGTTTCACACTATCTGTATGGATTTCATAAAATTGAACAAATGTGAAAATAAAAAGTATTGTTTTGTCATTATAGATATGTTTTCCAGGTGGGTGGAAGCCTTTCCAACCAAAAATCCGGATGCAGCTACAGTGGCAAAAGTACTTATCAACGAAATTATTCCTAGGTATGGCATTCCGGAAAGAATCTACAGTGACAATGGTACACATTTTGTAAATCAAACCATACAGCAGTTAAGTAAGCATTTTGGCATTTCTTTAAAAAATCATTGTGCATACCATCCACAATCTGCAGGGCTGGCTGAAAGGCATAATGGGATATTAAAAAGCAAATTGAAAAAATTAATAGCTGAGACAGGAAAAACTTGGTTATACTGTTTACCCCTGGCACTGTTGAGCATGAGAACTGTCCCTACAGCAAAAGGATTTACTCCTTTTGAAAAACTGTTTGGAAGAGCTTATTATACACCCCAGTGGAAACTTCTCATGTTATCAGACCAGAAAGCCGATTTTACACTAGCTGAATATATGAAAAAGTTGTTGAGTTCTAAACATCTGTTGCAGTCAAATTCTGTTTCAAATAAAAAACAAACCGAAACATCGGAAGTGGCAGTGACGCCAGGAGACTGGGTATGGACTAAAATCATGAAGCGAAAGAACTGGGCATCGCCAAGGTGGGAAGGTCCCTACCAGGTGCTTCTTTCGACACCTACTGCAGTCAAAATAGCAGAATGAGCTTTGTGTATAAACCTGACGCACTGCAAGCTGGTAAAGAACTTTGAATTGGACAAAGATCTTTCCTCTCCATCAGGACCCTAAGCACAAAGTCTGGCTACAAAGGGGGGGGGGGGTCAGATCAATAGGACTGATCCGTCTCAAACCCAGTGAAGAAACCATCGGTGCTGAAGGTCCTATTAGGGCAGAGAGTAAGATCATGTGTCCAAAATAAGATGACGGAATCCAGTAAGATCCAAATACACCTACTTGGAAGAACTGGAGAAAACAGAAATGCAGAACAACAGTTTCCACAAAAATATTACATGACCATCCTGTTGACTATACTGGTGACAATAATCTTTTTATTGTGGCCATTTCTTTTCTCAACCACGCAAGTAGAACTAAATAAGCATGCAGAGTGGCACCCGAACTTTAATACTTACCAGGCAATTAAATATGTGTATTCTGAAACCTTCAATGTTTCGAATTGCTGGATTTGCACAGCTTTACCAACAGCATATGGGGGGCTACTATTAACTGCAGTTCCCCTAGGGGCTAACAAGACCTGGGAAAACTTAATTCATGATACATCAGATGTCACATCAAAAGATAAGGTAGCATTGCACTTGTCTATTTGACAGAAAGGAACTGTGTGTTTTTATAAGAATGATACAGTCAAGGTGGGTTGGAGCTATTGCAATGTAACTGTTCCCTATAGATGCTACACTAAATCCGATAACATCAGATTCTATTGCAACACGAGCTATGATTCATTTGTTAAACTGATGCATAGGACAATTGAAAAAGTAAAACTTAATGCTGATCTTTACAAACAACTGTCTATAATCGACAGAAAAATGTTTCATGCAGAGCAAGGGTATAGTAAAGTTACTACTAAAGTGGAAAATTGTTACTTTATATGCGAAAAAAAAAGCATATAAATGGCTACCCGAGAATTGGTCCGGCAATTGTTTTTTGGAATATCTGGTTCCGGCTATACGACACACGGCAGTTTTACCTCAAGGAAAAATTCGGAATGTCCGAGAAATTAAGAAGCCTGCTAATCCAGTGGGACAAATCAATGCACCTTGAAAATACCATCATGACTTAGGCCCTGGAAATAACAAAGGACTATCACATATGGATCTCAGTGATACTGTTATATCTTGGGCAGGTGTATTACCAGCATATGGAGCAACGAAATCAATCTGGGAACTGACAGTGGAACTTCAAAATCGCATGGCTCTTGACTTCACCCTAGCGGCGACAGGAGGTACGTGCACTTTAATCCAGGAGGAGTGCTGTTCGTATATTCCTAACCACAAACACGAGATAGACAACCATCTTGAGGTAATCCAGCAAGTGTTGGCCATGACCAAACCAGGGCCAAATCCATTGATGGACTTTTTCCAGAAATTGTTTGGGGGGGTGGGGCAGTATCCTGATGAACATTCTGATTGCCATCTGTGTAGGGATAGCTCTACTGATGGTGTGTGGGTGCTGCTGCATCCCCTGCATAAAAGGACTAATCAAAAATTTTGTAGACATTTCAGTTTCGGAAACCTTATACCAAGATGCCAAACTCAAAGAGTTACTGAAAAACTGAAAATGCTTTCATGGGTTTAAACTAAATGACTCTCTTAACTGCAAATCCTGAGTAGGAAGAGGTTAAGGAAAGAAAAAAACTGTTTATGCTTGTTTTGAAAGTAGAATAAAAGTATTAAAAGGGGGGAAATGTTAGGAAAATGCATAATAGCAATGTGCATGCTTAGTACATTAAAGGCTTAAATGGGTTAATACATTTATTCTGTTCATACTGCATGAATCTGCACAGCTATTAGAAACTTAATAAAAGATACTTTATTCTGCTTATGCAACGAAAATATGTGCAGCTACTGGTAACTTGAGACATTCTATTTCTGCTTATGCCATAAGAAAATGTGCAGCTGCTAGAATTCTTGATAAAGAAAACAATAGATGTTTGAAAGCTTAAACTATAGTCAGCACTACTTGTACCAAAGCTAGAAATGTACCTTGAATCTAGACAAAATGTATCGCATGTATTAGAACTGTACAATGGAAGAATTGAAGAGACAAGGTGGGCTAAAATAAGCCCAAGGCCAGGTTGTTTTTCTCAAATGTTTTTGCAAGACAGCAATAATTTGACCATGTCAGCAATAAGCCTGGTAACATTTTCTGTGTAACATACAGAAAGCTGTGTCCAACTACGTCAGCAGCAGATTAGTAACATTTTCTATGTGACATGAAGAGAACTGCATAAGAATAACATACTGACCACCAGAAAGTCAGACAAACCTTGTACCTACATGCTTTGTCTCCATGCTACAAGTAATAAAGGGTGCCTTGCTTGAACCTAACGTGTATTAATCTTTAAAGTATTTCCTTTTACAGAATTAAAAATCTAGAAGTTCGGAGAACAGTTATGGGATAAAATACATGTATGACAAACCATTCTCAGAATCTGAGCACACTGTATTTGTTCATTTTGAGGGAATGTTCCCCTACCTAGAATGGAGTCATTCATTACCACATTACTGAATTAACATATTACTGAATATACAGGAGGCAGTAGGAGAAAGGAAGCTCCTGGACTTAACACCCAGACAAATGCCAGAGTTTTCTTTTCCTGATGAGTTAATACAATACTAGGTTGGTCTGCACTACACTGGATGTTTGGGTGTTTAAAATTACTTTCATGGTGGTGAGCTTATCTAAACAATCCTACCTAGGTTTGTGATTTATTGCGCGCGACAAAGGAATTGCAACGTTTGTCTGGCTTGCAGAACTTGTATGGTCAAAACTTTACCGTACTTACTTTATTTAGATGTATATTGTTGGTGTAATGTTTTCTCATAGAAGTTGATTTGTTATCTTTGAATTCTGTGGTAACTGATTTTGATTATTCTTTTCTTTGGCAATATTTTATTTGTTTGAAGCTGAACATGGATTCCTTAAATGAGTATGCAATTAATTTGCTAATGCAGAAATATCTTGTACAGTGTAATAAATGCTATGCATATTTAAAGGTAACAGCTGATTACACTGATGACACCTGTGTTCTTTGTGTCAAAAGTTGTATGATTTGCTTACCATTGTTAAAAGTAAATCTAGACTTGATGATGATTGCACTTGTGCAATTGGCATGGCTTGGAGAATTGTTGTTTCATATATTAATGACTGGACTAAGGAAATGAATAATATTAGGCACAGAACAAATAGAACACATTTAGGAAATGATGCATCTACTGTTTTCAAAGATCATTCAACCCCTAAGGACAAGACGATGCCCCTGACAACTCTGGAACCTGGATGCAAGTATTCAACAATCTGAGGAACAAGTTTGTTTACAAGTAAACAAAAAAAGAAAGGAAGGAAGAAGTTCACAACAAATAACAAGGAAGAAAAAGAAACGGATTAATGACTGTAAAGGAGGACACTGCTTTGTTATGTAACACACAGGTTACAGGGAATGATAATATTTTTCTATCAGAAAACCTTCAGTCTACAGAAAAAGGCATAATGTTTCCAGTAGAGAAATAGAAAAAAAGGCAAGGGGCAGCTGAAAAGGAAGAAATCAAAACTGAACATGGAAAGATTGAAGAGCATTACTGTAAGAAAAAAGAAGAGAAAGACAGATGATGACTACGCGACTCAAGCTGTGGATTTACATTACCAGCTGGATGAGAATTTAATACATAATGAAAAAAGTGGGATTAATAAGACTAAGGGTGATGAAGATCTATCCTTCATAACAACTGATAGAGCAGTTACTGTATTAGAAGCTGAAGATTCTTCAGAGCTGGCCAGCAAAGATATTATTGTAATTGGAGGTTCAATTATTACAGGAACTGATACTTATATTTGTGGAGAAGATAATGAACATCGAATAAGATAATGAACATCGAATAGTGTTATGCTTGACAGAAGCAGGAATAGAAGATGTGTAACAAACCTTGAAATGCCTTAATGTAAGGAAGTACAGATCTGTTTTTATTCATGCTGGTACAAATTATGTCATCCGCAAGGATTCTCTGTTAGTAAGGAACTGACAGCCCTCTTAGATAGTATAGCTTGTACTGGTGTTAGGATGTATTTTTCACAAATCACCTATAGAAAAGACAGTCAAGTCACTGTGAATGAAAAAGATTTTTTGGGTAAATACTTACATGGAAAAAAATGGCCTGTTTTAAAAAATGGAAAAGTGTAGAGCATCCAAGCCTAGTTTGGGGCACACTTGTGTTCAGACAGGATAGCATGCATTTGTCAAGATCAGGGAAGAGAATTTTTGCAGCAGATATTTTGCAATATTTGACAAACACTAGGCAGGATTTTTGCCAGGTCAAAAATTTAATAATTCACAGATAGCAACATTTGAAGCACCTATATAAGTCTTTCGGCTTTTCCCGGTTAGGTGTCGCCACAGCGGAACTCCGGTCCGCTAATGATTGGCAGTGGATTTTTACGATGCCGAGTTGCCAGCCCAACGCCCAACCTTCAAGGAAGGCACACCCATTCATGCACGCACCTACCTGCATGTCTAACGTCACTTGACCGCATGGAGGACATGCAGACTCCACACAGAAGGTGCTCCAGCCGAGAATCAAATGGGAGAACCTCTTGCTATGAGGCAACAATGCTAACCGCTGCACCACCGCGGCTCATATTTGAAGCACCTATATGAAGCACCTCTGATGGTTGTTAATGTTAGGAGCATTAATAATAATTTTTTTTTACTGGAAAATTTGCTACATTCCCACAAGACTGATGCTACTGTTTGTGAAACATGGTTAAAGAGCAATGACTGGAAACCAATTCTGTCAGGGTATAAATGTTTTTACTGTAACAGACATTCTAACAAAAAATCAGGTGGAGGTGTTATGATAGGGATTAAAGATAGTTATGAGACCTGCGATTATTGCATGTTCAGTGATAACACCAATACTATAGATTGTGTAACTGGGACAATACAGAAAATACGGGAGCATATAACAATTGTTGGCATGTATGGACCACCAAAGTCAAGTGCAGGTAACCTAGAGGAATTCATACACTTCTTGCATGAAACACAGTAGGGACAACTCATATTACCTGGGTACTTAAATTTACCAGAAACAGTCTGGAGTAATATTGATACAACAACATTAGTAAGGAAATTATTCACAACTTATATTCAGGAACAACAATTGATTCAGATTGTAGAAAAGCCTACCAGGGGACGGAACATACTAGACATTGTTTGTGTTCCTAAAGAAATGACTGTTACTTCAAGTCAAGTTTTACCATCATTGATATGCAGTGATCATGCGGTTATAAAGGTTAATTTGTTGCTAGATAATTCTGCCAAACTGAAATCTAAGCCAATGCACAGAAGGTTAATCACAAATCATATGGAAGCAAAACAGTCACTATGTAAAACTAACTGGAGTGAGGTATTCAACTGAAAAACTGCACATGAAATGTGAAAAGTTTTGAAAAAGAAATTGTTTCAGTGCAAAAAATCAAAAAATGTTTAACATCAGGATCTAGGCATACAGCATCAGGGGGATACATTTCCATAAGAACAAGATATCCAATTAAGGTGAGAGACAAAGAATATAAGAAATGGAAGACACGAAAACTGAAATAAACAAACTGGACAAACAGATTAAGCATAGTGTGAGACAAGATCAAGAAAAATTTGAAGAAAATTTACAAACATACTGAGCATAATAGGAAACCTTTTTATAGATGCATAAGATGTGGAAGGAGTAAAGACACAAACTGATAAACTGTGTGCAGATTCTAACATTTACTCTCAGACACAACAGATAATAGATATATTTACAAAATCTTACGCAAAACAGTTTGGCTCCACAAAAGGGGTGATAAGTTGTCCTAGTGACATCGAATAACCCCAGATACTGGAATCAAATTAGATTATATTGAAAAAGATCTGCACAAACTGGATCCAAACAAAGCACAGGGAGGAGCTGGAATTAGTAACAATGACCTGAGAACACTTCAGCAAGAACCTACAGTACCCATTATATCTACTATTCAACTAGGCCATATAAATATGGGGAGATTCCTCAAGACTGGAGACATGCACTTATTAAACCTGTATTTAAGGGACAAGCCCAGAGTCATACAGACCCTTAAGTCTACTTTCATGTTGTAGAAAATAATGGAGAAGGTAATACTGGACAAGTTACTGTCATAACTGGATAGGGTGGGACTTGAAACCATATATCAGCATGAATATGTTAAAAACAGATTTATTACCACCTGTAACATAATGTTTTATACCAATATAACAACAGCTATGAATGAAAAATTGTGCTGTGATGTAATTTATATAGAGTTAACGTTAACATTTGACAGGATCATACACAAAACACTGATCAATAAATTAGTACAACTAGGTGTTGATGTACTCTTGATAAGATGGATAGCTGCATGGCTTACAAATACGACTTGGCAAGTATCATACAGCAACTGGCCAGGTGAAATCCTTGGTTACAGTCAGGGTGTCCCACAGTGCTCTATTCCTAAGCTCTTACTTGTTTAGATTGCATCTTTCAGACCTAACTTTTTTTATCTGAGATGTTCTACAGTCTATATGCAGACGACCTGAAATTGGGTAAACTGACTGCATGTGTTACAGATAAGGCATGTCTGCAAAATAACTTGACCATTTAGGCATAGGAGAATAATATGTCGATAAATACAACAAACGCTAAGCATATGAGATTTGGGAGACAAACCAAAAGGTGAATATTTAATACAGCACACAGTGATTGAAACTGTAGATTCATTGAAGGACCTGGGTATATGGGTAGATTCAGCTATGAGTTTTTCTAATCATATCAATCAATTAGTTAATGATAGTTATAGAAGTACAGGTTGTATAAAAAGATTTACAAAGTCTAGGAAATAAAAAATAATGAAGTCATTGTTTGTTAGTTACTTTAGACCCAAACTTGAATATGGAATAACGATATGGAAACCCTATAAGAAACAAGCATGAGTAAACTGGAAAGAGTACAGTGGAAATATACCAAGGTCATCCATGGATGTGAAAATTTAAGTTATTATGAAAGACTAAAAATATTTGAACTTGTACAGTGTCTCTTACAGATAGCTAAGAGGAGATCTTATTCAGGTATATAGGGCATTCAGAGACAACTACCTCTGGGAATGTTTGGGGTTATCAAAAAGTACTAGAGAATCATCAGACAGCCTGTGTAGAAGATTCTATAGGAATGAGAAATGCACTAATTGGTTCTCTGGCAGAGTAGCTGATGCATGGAACAGACTACCAAATTACATTAAAGCAATTACTAGTTTACAAATTTTTAAGAACAGCCTCTGCACATATTATGGGAACAAGTGTTTTGGTATATTGGCAAGCTAGAAGGGCATTAATGCCTGTGCTTGAAATGTTTACATGTATGTATGTTTCTTATTTGAAGTGAAAATCTGCTCAAGGGGAAACCAGGTACCTAACTGTCCAGGGATTCCTTGTTGGTCCAGTAGCAGTGAAAACCCACAAGGGATATGGGGGGACCTGGGTTCAATCTCCAGATAAGGGTCAGTTTTCCTTTCCTGTTGAACTGTTTCATAACGAATGAATGGAACATATTCAGAAGCCAAGAAAGTGCATTTTAACTGTGGAGATCAAAAGTGGAGATAATATGTACCTTTTTTATTTCCACTAGCTGCAAGTCAGAAGCAACTTACTCCTGACTTAAATATGGAATAATGTTTGCAATAAAGTAAGCAGTCTGAAGTTTTCTTTTTTAAAACTTTTTATACCTTGAGATTATTACACATGCCACAAGCCAGACTGAATTCTTAGTTTAACACTAAGAAATAATATACTAAATCTGGTATGATACAGAAATCCATGAAACTCTTGTATGATTTTCTTACCAAGATTTACTTTGGAAGCTTGGAAAGCTATATGAGGAATATCATTTAAGGCTACATCACAGATTTACAAGCATTGAGAAGTATGACACAAAAATGAAAGTTATGTAGTTATCATAACAGTAGATCTATGTTGTCAGCTTCTGTCCTTCCTCAATGGATAGGTTTCTGGATCCAACTTCTTTCACTCTAGACTTTGGATCCAAGGCTCAGGCTCCTTCCTCTTACCCATAATCTCCTTCTGCCCCTGAAATTACCTCAAACTGAGTTTGCCCAAGCACCAACAAATAAACAAATGACTCCCTCCTCAGAGACCAGAATTAATAAAGTTATTATATGCTAGCTCATATTCTACTCTGCAGCTTGAAAAGCATATGAAACAGATCCAGGAAAAGACAGAACGGTTATACTAGAAAAAAAATAACAACTGCAAGACCACGGGAAGGGGGAAGGAGGGTTGGAAGTTAAAGAAGAATGGAAGCAGATGACACAAATATATTGTTATATTAAGTACACAACTTTTGTATCTGATGTTCTCTTCCGTCTATTCCACAATGGATGGGACAAAGTCCCCAACTATAGAAACCCTTGACAGGGCTCAAAGAAGGATATTACAGAGAATGGCTAAACCAAAAGCAGCCCTATCTCTACAACATAAATCAAAAATTTGTAATGAGAAATGAAGGTATGTACACTGGACCAAATGTATGCAGTGCAAATATCAATGGAAGATCTTGAAAAGAAGGCAGTACCCACAGATCTAGTCCAGTTAGCCTTGATGGGTTTGGGTAAAAATCAACCCCTTCTCTCTGTATAAAATGGGTAATCCCAATCCGCCCTGTTCTACTGAAGAATAAGCTTATCTCAGTTGACTCTTGCCATCTTCTCCTCCCAGATAAAGTCCTTCAATTATTTATTAATTGCTATCCACAACTTCTCCTTAGTTGATAAAAATATGCCTGATCTGTTTATAAGACTACTAGGACTAAAAACATTTTAACTGCTTGTATCTTACTATCAATATCCATACAACAAACCTTTCATTTTCTCAGTTTTCCATTATCTTTTGTTTAGTCTCTTCCCACATATCCTTAGCTGCCACACCAGAATCATTTTTAATCCATACTCCTAAATAATTCCTTTTGTCATGTCCCCATAAATACAGATATTGCTGAGCCAATTTGTATGTGGGCACATAATTTACCACTACTGCCTTTGTTTTAGCTTCATTAATTTTGTATCCTTGAATTTCTGAGTCCCTTATTTTCTTGCCAGTGGTTTTAAATATAATGCAACTAACAATAGGGAAAGAGGACACCCCTGCCTGGCTCCTCTGCTTAAGCAGAAATTATGAGAGAGGACCCCACCCACTTTAATTTTCACCTCAGATCCCTCATATATCCTTTTAATCAATCTTATAATTTTTTCAGGAAATGTAAATGCTTCCATTGCCCTGGTCGAAAGTTCCCAGCTTTCTCTGTATCAAGACCCACCAACAATGGTATTTTCCTATATTCGGCTTCCTTCTGCATCATCAGTCTTCTGTTAATGTTGTCAAATGTTTGCCTTCTCTCCATAAAACCACACTGATCCATATCCATCAATGTTGGCATTACGCCTGCCATTCGTTTCGCTATTATAGACATGAACACTTTATAATCACGGTTTAGTATTGAAATGGGCCTGTATAAAGCTGGATCTGATGGATCTTTACCCTCTTCAGGTATTACAACTACCACTGCTTTCTTCCAGGATGTTGACACTTCTCCTCCTAAAATACTGTTAAAGCAAACCTTCCTTATCTTTAGCAGTTCTTTCCCTTCTTAGCTTCTAAACTTCCACAGTAATACCACCTATTCCTGGGGACTTTCCTGTACATTGGTTATACATCATAATTTTTACCTCATCTCCTCCTATCTTAACCATTAGTATTTGAGCCCTAGCTACCTCTAACCTTGGCACATTTAATTGTTCTATAAACACTTCCATTTGTATCTTTTCTTGATTTCCATATTTCTCTGCTTTATACAGACTTTCATAAAATTTCTAACCCCCCTAAAACCTATTCGTTTAATACTAATACACAAACCTATAGACATCTTCAAATACTGAAGTTTTACCCTCCTAATAAGAACAAATGTCCCAAACTGACAGCCACATTCACAGACTTCAGTTAACCTAAAAAGGGAAGTTAGGTACTTACTATAACGTTCCATCTGTGTTGTCCATTTTCATTCTCCTTCAACCTTTGTGTTTTGTATCAGACCCGGTCACTTTACAAGCTTAGCATTCGAAGCTCAAGCTCCTCATCTCCAGTCCATAATGCCTCATTCCCCTAGATTACCTCAGAGCGAGTTTGCTGGTAATGTATATGCAGGATATCTATATAATAATATTAGAAATAATCGTACATATACTGTACAGAACAAAACGATAGACAGTATTAAGTTCAGGGCTCTAAACAGGAACTGTGGTTCCTACTAATATCGCCATCAAGTCTTTCATACTTATGGAAGGGTGAAGGAGGGGGAGGAAGTTGAGGAAGAATGAAAATGGACAGCACAGATGGAACATTATGCTAAGTACGTAACTTCTTTATCTGATGTTGTCATCTTCATTCATTCCTCGACTTGTGGGACAGAGTCCCTAGCTAAAATAACTTAGGGTGGCCCTCATGGGAGGATATACTGAAGCACTGCAGAGCAAAAGGCAGCCCTACTCCAGGAAATAATGTGCAGTTTATAATGTGTGATAAAGGTATGAGAATTTGACCAAGAGACAGCTGCACAAATGTCTTCAATTGACACTCTTGAGCAAAAGGCTTGAGATGTCACCATGGATCTCACAGATTGAGCTTTGATACGTCCAGACAAAGAATATGTTTCAATGAATAAATAAAGGAAATGCAATCCAGTAGCCATTTAGCCAATGTGGGTTTGGCAACTGCTGCCCCTTTTCTAACATCTGAGAAAGATATGAACAGTTTATCAGATTTTCTGGAAGATTATGTCCTATCCAGAAAAAAATGCAATTGCCTATGGACATCAAAGAGATGCAGCGTTTTGAAAATTGAGAAAGAAAATTGGTAGGTTAATAGACTGATACTGTTTTCCATAGCAACTTCAGGTAAAAAAGGTAGATTGGTCTGCAAAGATACTCTGTCGCTATGGAAAATTAAATAAGGAAGTTTAGAAGAGACGGCTTGCAGTTCAGAAACTCTTTTTGCTGAAGTAATGACTACTAAAAAAGCTGTTTTCCAGGAAAGAAACTTCAAATCTACATTAGCTGCAGGTTCAAAACAGGGAAGAACTAATGTCTATAAAATCAAAGTTAGGTGACAAGTAAAAGGTACCGCTGAGAAAAGCCCTGCAAAGCTTTGATGAAGCTAGACAGGAAGAGTTCTCTCCAATTTGAAAATATGAAATAGCTGCCAAGTGAACTTTTACAGTGGAACAGCTGGCGCCATTTTGGAAGAGAAGGGCCAAGAAATCCAATACTACTGGGAGAGAAGCCGTAAAGGGATCTATTAGCTTCTGTTGAGCCCAGATGAAAGATCTTTTCCATTTACTCTTGTAGATTTTCCTAATAGATATTTTGGGTGAAGAAATCAGAATCTTTTGGACTGGGGATGAAAGCCTGGAATGTCTAGCAATCACTGGAATTGGAGAAATCATGTGGTCAATTTTAGGCCTTGAAGTCTGGGTGAGAATGCCCTGAGGGATGGGACAGTAGATCTGGAAGTGGTTCCAGTATTCAGGAAGGGAAAATCAGGTGAGGCCAAAGGAAGGTGAACCAGACTTGGCAAGGCCAAAAGGGAGCAATGAAGATTACTTTTCTCTTCAACCGGTGAGCTTTCTGAAGAAATTTGGGAATCGGGAATAAAGGAAGGAATGCATAAAGTAGACCAGGGGACCTAGCACGGACTACAGCATCTCTTGGTGACTGGCCCTGAGGGGGGATCTACGCAAAGAACCTGCTGAACTTGTTTTTTAGGAAAGACGCAAAGAGAACGCATCAAGGCTGACCCCATTTGAGGAAGATCATGTTTGCCACTGACTGATTTAGAGACCAATCCCGAGGAATCAGTAAAACTCTGCTGAGCCGGTCTGCTAGAATGTTGTACTCCAACAGAATGTGCAATGTAGTCAGAAAGCGGTTGGTAGATATTGGCCATTGCCACATACTCATTGCTTCTTGACACAGTGGGTAAGAGCTGCTTCCTCCTTGCTTGCTGATGTACCATACAATGGACATACTGTCCATCTGGATTGCAATAGTCCCTGGAGGGAGAAAGCTGTGTAGTGCTTTTCATGCTAGGAGGACTGCTCGCATCTCTAGGGTGTTGATATGCAAGTTGGTCTCCTGAGAAGTTCATGTGCCTTGGACCGTCCATCACAGAAAATGCTCCCCACCTGATCTGGGAGGCGTCTGTGGTCAGCATGGCATCTGGTGGGGAAAGAACAAAGGAGCATACTCGGTTGACTTCTGAGGAAGCCACCAAAGGAGAGAATCTTTGCATACACGCAATATCCTGATTGGTTGGTTGGTTCAGTGGGTGATGGTGTAAAGACCATTGGACTGATAACATCCACTGTAGGATTCTCATGTGCAAGCGTGCTGTAGGTAAGAGAGTTATCATGGCAGCCACTGAGCCTAACATCTTGAGCACTAATTTTCCTGGAGGGTCCGGAATTGCTAGGATCTGCAAGATATGCAGCCTCAAGTTCGACATACTGTCTGGAGGTAGGTAGGCCATAGTTTTGGTTCTGTCCAAATGTGCTCCAATAAAATCTATCAGATGAATAGGTAGTAACTGTGATTTTTGCATGTTGACACTTATTCAGAGAGTGGGAGCTAGTTGCAACAGGTAGTCCCTGGTTTGGATGAATATATGCCTGGTCAAAGTAGTTAGGAGCCAGTCATCCAGATGGTGATACCAAATGGGAGTACACGGAATTAGTAATGACTGGCTCTCAAGCCTGAAGCGAAGATACCATCTGGAGTGCCTGTCCATTTTGATATGGTAGTACACATCCTTCAGGTCTATGGAGCACATCCAGTCTTCCATCTTCAGAAGAGGCAGGATGAACTGAACCATGACCATCCTGAATTTTTAGTTCTTTGCAGATTTGTTCAGAGATATTAGATCCACAATTGGCCTTAGATCCCATGTCTTCTTTGGTACTAAAAGAACTGTGAGTAGATGCCCAATTTGACTTGGTTGGGAGGGACCTCCTGGATGACTCTCTTTTTTGGAGCAGCTTTGAAATTTCTACAGCTGCTGCCTCCCTCTGATTGGGTGGCACACTGGGGAGGTAAGTCTTTGGTTTGGGGAAATCTAAAAAGGGAATGGAGTATCCTCTGGATACATTCCGTTGCACCCTTCAGTCATTTGTGATGGCTATCCAGACTTCTGGTTGAAAGGATAAGCAGCCCCCCCGACTGCCTCCAGAGAAGGGCAGTAAAGCAACCTTTCAGGGGTGCTGAAAGAGTCTATCTGAAAAGGAATCTTGAGACCCTTTATTTTGCGGACCCCTTCTGACCGGGGGGCGGCATCTACTGCTATAACTGTTTCCCCCTCTGCCCCTGGGGGAAAAGCCTCCCTGAGATTACTGAAAAAGACCTTGAGACTTCTTGAAACACAGTTTTTTTCCACCAAGCTGATTCCTGGAGAGAGGTCTTTGCAATACAGAACAATGTATTCCGATGGCAGACAAGGTCTTTCCATCTTTCTCACTAAGGGAGAGTGTCTCTCTGACTGTGGGGCCAAACAATGAACCATCAAAGGGTACATTGACAAATGATGCCTTTAAAGGTTCCGCAAAATCACACACCCGCATCCAGGCATGGTGCTTAATGTCAATGCCAGAGACCTAGCTCCCGCAACATCCATGGCATCTACCAGGATCTCTTTGGTCCAGTGCAATCTGTCCATGGGTCACTGGGTATCTTATCCACCCATTTGGGTATGGGCTCTATAATGTCCGGTTCCTTCGATGCCCTAGTAGATACTACATCAATAAGTGGATCCGCAGGGGGTGACACCCAGAATGTAGATGGGTGTGTGCTGAAAGCCTCCACTTACTCCTCTGGGTTAGGGTTCTAGGAAGACCATCCACCTTTTTGAAGGAGGATCTCAAAAATGACTGCAAAGGTGACATCATCAGGTGGAGATCTAGTTGACCCCTCCCCTTCCTGTGCTGAAAGCCTCCACTTACTCCTCTGGGTTAGGGTTCTAGGAAGACCATCCACCTTTTTGAAGGAGGATCTCAAAAATGACTGCAAAGGTGACATCATCAGGTGGAGATCTAGTTGACCCCTCCCCTTCCTCAAAGTCAGTGACAAATTTCTGAGGGGAATCTAAGTGCCTCCTTTTACACTTCTTCTGAGGGATCTCCCTGGTGGGATACTCTGGGAAGGTATCGGAAGAAATTCAAGGTTTCACAGTTGGAAAAGGTTGGAGGCTTTCCAAGACTGCTGCCCCGGTGGTAGACTTGAGGTCTTAGTCAGAGATTCCATGGAGGTGAAGACTGCAACCAATGGTGGGAGAACCAGGGGTCCCTTAAGTTGGGAGAGGACCACCTCAAAGGCAAATGAACTACTAGGAACCAAAAGTCATCTGTCCAGAGCCAAAGCTGTTGCAGAAGACTTCTCCAGAGCCCCAGCAATCCTCTGCTCCAAAGGGGGAATAGGCGCCAAGCTGTTGAACGCAGAGGCTCTAAGGGGAACCGACATCTCCAAAAATTTCAGATTCAAAGCAAGCCCCCGGACTAGATGTCTAAGCTTTGGCTTCGATATACA
Organism: Protopterus annectens; assembly: GCF_019279795.1. Classification (NCBI taxonomy): domain Eukaryota; kingdom Metazoa; phylum Chordata; order Ceratodontiformes; family Protopteridae; genus Protopterus; species Protopterus annectens. Next base: position 545,779,536 of record NC_056725.1, on the reverse strand, counting down.
CTGGACCATACTTTGTCAGAGCCGAGCGTGTCTGGGAGGTGGTTGGACACTAAGTAATAACTACTGCCTGATCCGACATCTCAGTTCTCTGGGCCATAGGATTCAACGACACTGAAGCAGAAAGGCGGACAGGAGAAGAAGCTACAGGACAGAGTGGAGAATGCCTGCTCATGGATCTGGAAGGGAACGGAGCTGGCAAAACCCCCATCTGGATCTGTGTCTTGAGAAATTGTCTCATCAGTCTATCCACTTCATACTCAGACAAGCTCAGGGAAGATCTGACAGAAGAGGAAGTTGATGTTGGCCTGGACACTCTTTTGGGAGAGGCCTCCTTGACAGCAGACCTCTGCACTGAGACACCTGACTCACAAGTGACAGGGGAGCATGGGGGGGGGGGGGTGAAGGAGGAGAGACCAGGACTGCCAGATCAAAAGGCCTCAGATCCAAGGTTTTTGGAGCCTTTTTGGCAGCTTAAGGGAAGATTTCTTTGGGGAATGTTTTCTATGTTCTCTGGGGAATATTTTCTATGTTCTCTAGCCTCATGTCTCTTGATGTGGGTTTGAGCCACTGAAGTGGAAGATATAGCAGGAGAAAGAAGCAAGCCCTTTAAAATTAGCTTGTTCCTATGGTCCCATCAGCGCCTGCAGATTAAACCCCTCACAAATGTCACAAGAACTGTCTAGGTGTGCTGGGCCTAGACAGTAACCACACTCCTTGTGGGGCATCAGATAAGGGAATTTCCTGCCCATAAGAAGTGCATTTTTTTTTAATTCGATGTTTTATCAGACTCCTCAGCCATGATAAACTAACAAAGGAAACCTCTACCTACTTAGGAGAGAAAAGAGAGAATGGAGGAGGAGAAGAGGACTGGATGGAAGAAACCACGGGAAAGTCTAGCTAGACCAAAAACATTTTTTATATGTATAAATTAAGAGCTAAGAGGTAAAAATGGGACAGAAGACAGAAAAACGTATCAAGAAAACATGGCTCAAGGTCGACTTACGGTTTTAGCAAAAAACTTTTGACAGGAGCTCTAGAGCACTGAAATCTCAATGCTTTTTGGAAGAGCAGCAAATGAGATCTGAGCTAATCTGGGGGAATGATGCATTGGGATGGAGGAGGAGGAGCTTGAGCTTCGAATCCTAAGCTTGCAGCCTGTGTTTCTACTAAGTGCTAAGTAGTTTTGTCTTATCTTTATAGCTCTCCCATCTGGGAAAACCCCTGAATGCTTTCAGAATACATCATCTTCTAGTCAGTCCCCCCCCCCCCCCCAGCCAATCACTCGACACAAGACTGGCTGTCTGGTTCTCATGTCTCCATGGAGACAATTTCTCATTATCAGACTGTCTCCATGGAGACATGAGAACAAGACAGTCAATTTCTCTTTATCAGATTTTTTCCATCTAAACATGACGGGCAGATACAGAATTGCTCGTAAGCATACATTCATTTGCTAGAAAAAAGCCTCATAATATTTAATATTCTTTTTTGTTTATTTGCTTTCTCTTAGATTGATTTTGTAACAATTTCTGAAGTCCTTAATCTAGTCATTCCTCGATGCAAGAATGGGAAAAGGCACATTCATTTTTCTTTTGTCATGCTTTGTTAACCAGGCTTTTTTTTTTTTTTTTTTTTTTTTTTTACTTTGAACTGTTTACATTTCTTAAAACTGAACAAGAAGAAAGAGAGAAGGCAGAAAGAAAGGAAAAGAAAGAATAGCAGCAGCTGTTTACAATCCCCATTACACTTAAAAATAACTGAGAAAACTTTACTTTATAGCATGCAAAGAAAAACATACACTACAAAAATAGTACTATTAAGAAAAAAATGTTTTCTTTATAGTTAACTTTCTCCCCCCCCCAACAAAGCATTTTCCAAATATTAATGACATGAAGTAGGGCATATACTTTAGAGTCCCCTACAAGTCCAACAAATTCTGAAGTAGTCTAATTATTTTCAGATTATTGCACTGTAATCCCACATTAAGTTACTAGTTTCATTACTGTTTATCACCATCTCCCAAATCCTGTCTCTGCTTCATTTCCAACGCATTCTCAATTCCTCTAGTCAACTCTCGTGGTCCCTTCCTTCTCTCCAACATTTTCCACTGAAACAGTGGAAAAGGTTTGACAGGTACAGTCTCTCTGTGGTCTTTACTACCAGAAGAACAAGCAGAAGAATACCCTTATGTTTCACAGCTCACTTTGTTGGACAAACTTTTGCATTTCCTCCTTAGTATGTACTTCATCAAAAAATGATTTCCAGGGAAGAATACTTTGAGGACAGCTGGGTACATCACTTTGAATCTCACACCTGAGTCTCAACATTTCCTGAATAGTGGAATGACTTTACTCTTCATCTGCCTGGTGTACAATGAGTAATCATTCTCCACAAACACTTTGTTGTCTCCCACTTTTAGCATTTTGACCTTCTGCCACAATTTTGTCAGAATCCACTCATTCTGCTGGTAGGATTGCATCTTTACTATTGAAGGTCTAGGTTGCTTTCTCATAGCCTGGTTTGGGCACACGCACAATGTGCTCTTTCAACTAACAACAATTGCTGTGGAATACCAGTGCTTACTTGTGCTTTCCTAAAATTAATGCAGTCTGTTCCTTCCAGCTTCTCTGGTATAGCTGAAAATCTCAGGTTTTCCCTGTGTGCTCTGTTCTCTAATTCTACTACTCATACTTTTTGAAACATCTCTTCCTGAGAAATCTCATATTCAGCCAGCTTTTTCTTCATTTCAACTTCTGATTTTTTGCAGCTTTATCACCTCATCTGAATATCTGTTTAAAGCTCCTTCCACTTCTTCCAGCCTTTTGTTATTTGTGTTGATATATTCAGTCAGTGTTTCATTCATTTTAACCAGGTCTGTGTGCAGTTGCCTTATATCTTCCTGTAGGTTACTGGAAGTCGTGTATGGAGGTTGCATTGCCTTTTGCTGAACAGCTGTAGAACTTTTCCCAGTTAGTGTTTCTACCTCACTTTTTATAGCCGATTTATTTCCAGGTGTTCTGTATTCTTTTTTCCTGGCATCCAGGCAGTACACTTACTAGTCAGTTACTGAAAATATCCCATAAACACAAAGGTCTACTGGCCTTCTCTGTTGAGTTTGTTTTCACACTGAGAGAACTAGAGTTAAGCTGTTACTCAATGTGCAGCTATCTTGGAAATCATCTCTCATTTCAATGATGTCTATGTGATCTCTTGTCCTGTGCTGAGGGGACCAAAGGTCCTGAACCTTTAGGTCACCTGAAACGGCTCCCCACCCCAGCTCTGAGGCATCCATCAAGAGTTCCTAGGACAACTGAAAATGTTGAAAAGAAGCACTCAGATTGAGAGATTCCTGCTGAACTCACCAGTGAAGTTCTAGTTTGAGACAAGGCAGCAGAGGAACCAGTCAAGCAGGTAGCAGTTTTGAAGCCACACTGATATGAGAGACGAAAACTTTCTCATATGAAACCTGGCCCAGGGAAGCACGGGGATATTTAGAGCCATGAATCCCAGAGCCACTTTGGCCAGACGACAGTGTCGGTAAGCACAGAAAGAAAATCATTTGTCAGAGAGAGAACCGTGTGATGGCAGGAAGACAGGCTAGCACTAGAACAGTATGGATCCTGCAGTCTAGAAAGATGTGATCCTGAGATGGAGTCAACATCGATTTTGAAGGTTGACAGCAAACCCTATGCTGTGCAACAGAAGCTGGGTAAAATGAAGATCCTGCAATAGTTTGGTTTGAGAAGGGGCCTGAATCAGTAGGTCATCCAGAGAGGGAAATATCTGCAAAGCCTGCAAAATGCGATCACTGCAGCTAAGCATTTGAAGATCCTTGGGGCCTTTGAAAGCCCAAAGAGCAAAGCAGAGGACTGAAAATGAGAGGAAGAAACAGAGAAACTCAAAAAATTTCTTGAACATAGGGTGGACAGGAATATGAATGTAGCCGTCCTTTAGGACCAGGGAAACTAGAAAGGTCTGGGGAAGCAACAGGGGAAATAGTGTCGGAAGATAAAGCATTTGGAAGGATGGCACTATAAGAAAAGTGTTTGGAAAGGAAAAATCCAGGACAGGTCTCAGGATCCCTCTTTCCTGGGGACCAGAAACATTCTGGAATAAAGCACTAGACACCTATCTGTCTGAGAAACTGACTGAATGGTGCACTGGTATAACACACCCTGCAATACTCCTGGAAAATGAGGGAGTTGTTCTGCTGGAGGTTGAGGGATACCATAGAAGTTCAGAATGGTTTCCAGGCCATAAAGTAACCCTGTCTGACAATGACGAGAACCAAGTGTCTGTGGTGATTTTTTTGCCAAAATGGGAGAGACACAGAAAGCCTGAAGGAAAAGAGAACCTGGCCGAGAGGAAAGGAGATGGATGCAGACTTGTCAGGAAAGGACTGCATTTGATGTCTAGGAGTTTTAGTAGGCTCATCAGAAAATACACTCCAAGGAACCTTCTTACCCTCGGCAGACGGTCTAGGCAGTCTATGCAAAAAGGTAGTCTTACTAGGATAGCTCCTCTGAAACTTGGGAATGAAAGAAACAAAGATGTGCTTCAAATCTTTCATTACCTTATCCTATCCCTTTAAGCTCTTGAAGAGCTCAGTGACAGCAGTGACAAACAAGTTTTGGTTATCCAGAGCAACATCTAGAAGCTTTGCTTTAATAAATCTGGCAAGGCTTGAAGGCAAAGCAGAAATAGTGCCTCATCACAGAACCAGAGGCAGCAGCCCTACATCCACTGCATCATGGCTGCACTTTATAGAGTTGCGGGCAACTTGGGAAGTGGAACCTAGTAATGAAAGAGCTGCGGCCTTACCCTCAGAGTCTGGCAATTCAGAGACAATCTTCCCAATCTCAGAAAGAAGAGACAAAATGTATTTTGTCATATGGGTCAGGTAATTTATAGCAGTGAAGGTTAAAGTAGCAAAAGTGTAAACTTTCTTATCAATCCTCTCCAAAGCTCTACTGTTCTTGTCTGAGGGAAGGAGATTAGAAGAGGGCAACAGCCTAGAAGTCTGATCAGCAGACAGAGAAATCTCTGCTGGATCATATTAAGGGCATTTGTACATGAACTTGCAGGTATCTTGCACCTTACAGAACCTGTCAGGCGTCTTAAGGGCTAGAGGCTGATTCCAGAGAAGCAGCTGAGAAGGTATCCAACAGAGCAGTCGGCACAGGAGGGACAGCAGAAGGTTTAGAAGAGTCCACTTGTAATAACTCATAATACCTTTTTCTGGACATCAGATACCTGGAAGTCATACCACTTAAAATGTTCCACCATATGCAAAACTATGACTGACAGATTCCTCTTTCTCCGACCCATAGTCTAAAGGAGAGGGCAACTGAGAAAGGTAGGCCAGAGAGTCAGCATCAGAGTCAGAACCTTCATCCGATGCCTCAGGGTCCCTTGCCCTTTTTGGGGTAGAGGACCAAGGGGGCGAAGGAACCAAAACCTGCTGAGGAGGCTTCAATGACATCAAGGCATTAAACAAGCCTCAAATTAAGTTCTGCCATTCCCTTTGTGGATACCTGGCAGCAGACACCATGTTTAGCTTTCTGTTTTTTATTCATTGGGAAGTCCACCTTGACAAAATGTGGTGGTGTTAGATATTATGAATATAAGGCTGAAATTAATTCTGTTGTAAATATGCTGAAAGAAAAAGCTTGCTTAAATGCAGAAACAGAGTTTAGTAATATGTGATCAGCAGCCATACTAAATGACCATGGCTTGGAAAATAAGGAACCTGCTGAATGGACATTTTTCCCTTACAGACTTAAAAACAGGATGTATGCAAGAGCAAAAATGCAAAATCTGCTTTTAAAGAATGGACAATGACACTGTGGCAATGTGTTTCCTCAAAAACATGTTTTTCTGCATGGACAACAGGACACTGTTATCAGCATTGGCAAAAGAACAGATGTTCTTATACAAAGATCCAAACAGAATACAGGATGTTCACACTGTCAGAAAAGCTGGTCTCTTACAAGACATTGTTAAACAAGGAAGCTTAGTATTGTTTCTACAGGATGAGCAATTCTCCAAAATAGAATATCAAGAGGAAATGTATATGTTTATGCATGACTAAAAGTGTATATAAAGAGCTATATAAATCCAGTTATGTTAGGGGTATGGTAGGGACACATTTGTTGTCCTGAGGTAAATGTTATATCTCTCACATTGTCTGTACTATATGAGAAGTAAAGTGGAACAGTACTTTAAACCGCAAAGTTAATACGTTTGGTTTATTATAAAAAGTTATTTGTTATTGCTCTAAAGTTGATGCTGCAAAGTATATTCTCTCATCAGTGTATATTCTGCAAGTTTCTATATGCAACAGACTGTAAATGCAAATATAACCAGACTTTGAATTTTAGCAGAATCCAGCCAGCAAGACTGAGTGTCTTAAGAAGACTTCAAATCCATCACACCAAGCAGTAAGCAGCTCCATATAATTTTTCAGGTGGTTCATACCCCTGTCTAGATTCGATCAAGGTACCCAGCACCTCTTCCCTAACAAGGATTTGAGGAATCCCTTTCAGCTCCTTGGAGATAATCAGCTGTGGCTCCCCCGCAATGTCCATGGCAGACATATAAAAAACCTCTGAGGACTTGTGAGAGGAAGGTTCCATGCCAGCCTCCAAGAAGGTTGCAGCAGAAGAAATTAATGGCAATATCTGACTGTCCTCAGGGTTCTCATGTACCTCAAGAGAGACATCCGGTGGAGGCTGGAAAGCAGCAGGCTCAGGCCTAGATTTCTTGGCCTTCTACTTGAGTAGCAGCTGTACCTGGGGGTGAGAGGATTCTGCCTTGGTACCTTGGGACAACAGCTTGAGATGTTGGTTCTCAAGATAAATGAAGAGGATAGAAAGACAGCTACAAAAAGACTTAGACTTGTGTACAAAAGCCTGACAAATGGAACACTGGGGTCATGAGATTCACCTAAGCAAAACAGGCACCTATTGTGGAGGTCCTTATAGGTTCATAGGTTCATACTAGGCTATCTGCCCGAGGGCATTTACAAGCCTAGCCCATAGTTTTGTGGCTTACGCCACCCCTTTAGTATGGGGAAATATACCCATTATTTTGCTGTGCCTCTGTTGAGCAGTGACACTGAGGTAATCCCTGGGGTATATCTGAGATCTCCCATCCATTGGTCAAGATTTCTCTTGAACAAGGCCAGCGAGGTGCTCTGCCTCACATATACCGGGATTTTATTCCACAGCATAGGGAGTCTTTGGGTGATGAATCTATCCCTCCAGCACGTCCTATTAATAGCCGTGTCGAGGTTTAAGTCTCCCGCCCTTGTGGCTCTGACGGATCTAGATTTTTTGAGGTGAAGCATATTCATCAAATCTGGGTTTGACATGGCCTTGTATGTTAGGCAAAGGTCACCTCTGAGCAAGCGGTAAGCGACTGAATAGAGTTGGAGTTCTTTCAGTCGGGCAGCATAGGACAGATGTTTGAGACCCTTTATCCTTTTGGTGAGGAACTTTTGTGGCCTCTCCAGCTGCTGCAAGTGTCGGGTCAGATACATTCCGAATGGGGCATTGTACTCAATCATTGGTCTGATGAGTGATGAGTATAGGGAGACTATGACCTCCCTTGATCTAGATGAGAATCCCTTCATGATAAGGTGGGCAATGTAGAAGGTCTTCCTAACTACTTTAGCTACATGGGTGTCGAATGACAGACTACTATCAACCTGGGTCCCCAGGTCCCTGATAACTTCTTCTGTACTCAGTGGATTGCCACCTATTTGGTAGCTAGGGGTAACCTTGTTTTTCCCGAAGGGTATGACTATGCATTTTTTGGCATTTAACTTTAGGCCATGGCTCTGGCACCAGTTATCCGTTTCTGTGAGACCCTTCTGAAGGATATCTGTGTCAGATGTGTTTTCTACTATGGCGCCCAGTTTGCAGTCATCTGCAAACTTTGTCAGCCATAACCCTCCTGTGTTTGCTTGTACTTCGGAAAAGTAGATGCCAAACAAGAGTGGGCCCAGGACTGAGCCCTGTGGTTCACCACTTGTGACAGGCTTTGAGTCTGACATGGCGCCAGCAACTCTGACCCTGTGGGTTCTGTCACTCAGCCATGGGGAAATAAGCCTCCCACATTGGCATTTCCCTTTCTTGGATGAGATGTAACCCATTGAAAAATATAAGAAAAAGGAACTCAAGGTAAATATCTTGAAAAAGTAAGCCTGGTATAACCAGCAAAGTCATTGGCATTCAGACCAATGTACGATAATGGTGTTTGGACTGGTGGCAAATTTGTTCTGGGTTGGGAGCATTCATACATCACCTTTATGTCCTATGCTTGTGTGGGAAGCATACATCTTATATATGATTATCCCAGGTAATTAAGGCTTTGGTATACTGGCCAACATCGGGCTATCCTTGGTAGGAGATCCCAGAGGTGACTGCATACTGTGACAGTGGTATAGAAGGACATAAGTAGATATTCGAGTGATTACTACTGCAGTAGCTTTGGCTATATCCTGCATCTGATATAACAGCTGGCCAGCTTCCAAAACCTAAGGGTACCTTTAATGTGCCCAGACCATTGACAGCTGAAGTAAATCAGAAGTCTGGGCGCCAAGCCCTTCAGAGCTTTCCTGCCACCTGACAGCACACATCTTGTGGGCTTTCAGGGATAAACGGTTGGCTAGCGTTTCTCCATTGCAAGGCAGATAAGTTTCTTTCAGGGGGAAAAAAAAAACTTCTAGATTTTATTTCATGACAAAAACACTACTTTTTCTGTGAAATAAATTACTTGATGCAAGAAATTTTATATTTATTGGACTATCAAGCTACTTTTCAGTCAAAATCTGATTCTACTTTTTAACTTTATTGTAAAAAAAATTGTTAAAAAGTATAGTTCAAGTTTATCTTCTGTGGTGAAAAATTTTATGAAACTATGTTTAGAGGCTGGGGTAAGTGTCCATGGTGTTTTATGTAGAAAAAGCTACTTTACTGAAGCTTGCCTCTTTTACCAACTGCTGCTGCTACTGTTACTGTCAGTGATACATGGACTTCAAGCTTCATTACTGGCTCCACCATGGAATAACTTACCATTACCTTATTTTTCCTTCCCCCAGCCATAAAAAAGAAGATAATTTCCTGACAGCCTCTGCCCCATTCAGAGGCTACACATTTGTTTCAGCTGCAGATTGCTGACTCTGCTGTGGCCATTTCTGGTTCTTTAGAACACTCATTTTCTTCCTTGGTTTCCTCTGGTGCAGTCCCTTCAGACACCATGGACTGAGGGGTAAGACAAATCCTCTGCAGAACTACTCTTGCCCGATTTGGAGAAAGGAGTGGGTAATGCCTCTAAGCCTATCCAGATTCAGATGTATGTTTCCTATGAAAGGAGCAGCCAAATTTGGTACTATATGTCAGCTAAACTGTGGGGGACATCTTTGGCTTGCAAAAGGAAAGACTCCCGAACAAGCAAGAATATGACGACTGGAAACCGCACTTTTGATGATTATGGAGCGTTAAAGATGAGTTTTGGTCTTTCTTCTCTGAATTATGGCAGTAGGTGCAGAATTTGAGGCAAGTGGGAAAAGCCCTAAAATAATCCAATGAATCCAACAATAAAGCCCCCTCTTGCTTTGCTGAACAAGCAGAACTGAGGAAGGTCTGTATTTTCTCATGTTGCAAACAGGTTGCTCTTCACATTGTTTTGTTCCTGAAAGATTATGACTAGCTTTCCATCATTCTTGGCTCCAGGTGATAAGTAAAAGTATTCCATCATATTCACTTTCCTCAAATTGTGAAAAGCCATTAGAAGAATGGGCTGGTCAATGGCCCACTACCAGACTAGCAGTATGCATATGGATTATCCATGAATGTCACCCTGCTGCTCATATACATCATGGACTGGCTGCCTGAGAAGAGCAAGGTAGGTTTGGTCACAAATCCCTCTCCAGTCTGTGGAATGGTAGAAAACACTATGTTTAATTCAAACAGGTCTGTGTGATACTACCTTATATGCATAATTATCTTTTCCTGCAGTAGAAACTACATTAAAAAACTCTCAACCCACCATAACAGACTGGAGACCCTGTATTGCACTGTAACCTTAGTCAGGAGGAGCAAAGGAGATGAAGTCAGACTGGGAGATGCTTAATGACTGGCAGGCAAAGGGGCAAAAAGCAGATAAAATAAGGGTCGAGAAAAAAGTCAGATTGTGACTCATGGAGAAGGTGAACCCAACTGGAATTATCATTAAAGAGGGTCCCTGATGTTAGAATGTCAAGTTACCACTTATGTAAACAAAGTACCAGTCTCATATTGAAAGACAAATGCTAGAGTATACATCATGCCAGTGAAATTTACAGACAGAAAGGATATAATATCCACTTATAAGACTAGTTAGATGACAAAGTGTGTAATGTGTGCATTTCTGGAGACCATGTAGTGAAGGGCAAGTCACAATGTTAATGGCAGGATACAGAGGAAAGTGTTTAGGATGTTTTGTGAAGAAGATGGCATACTAAATAAATAGAGGCTAAACAGGATAAGATTTTTATTGGAAAATAAGAAACACGATGGAGATGAAATGGGTGTTGGGTAGCTGTACCGAGCTAAATCATGTATAATCAGTTCTGAGAAAGATAAAATGAAGTTCTGTGCAAGATGTAATTGTTTTTTAGTACCTTTTCTGATTTTTTTTTGTTACTGAGGATCACTTGGCTGTAACAAATAAAGGCTTGTTGCTTTGGAACACTACCTGGGTTTCATGATTTTTGGAAATTATTGTGACTGAGCACATCAACGTAATTTCAAGATTACTAGTGTTTGTTTTTTTTCTCCTCAACACTGATGTTGGTGAAGTTAGAACTAGGCAGATTCCTGTGCTCATTCATTTTTTTTTATTTTTAGTAAAAAATATTGTAGAGCTGTACAAAATCTTTAGAAAGGATTTGCAGACCATGCATCTGTTCTTATGTAGATCAGTATTATTTTTTGAGAATGGTACTGGTTTCAAGCAAACTCACCTAGTACAACTCTATTTTTCCTCCTAAGCCTGGCAACTCCTTCCAAAATGCTACTGCCATACAGGGACAACGTGCACCTAACAATGCAAACAGAAAGCTTACACAGGAATTCTGAATCAAACAGGAAATAAGAACCTGGGACAAGTGCTCAAAGTGCAACTGTCAAGCAGCAGGCTTTTGCTTTCTGCACACAGGAGTTTCTGAACTGAAAATCCATGTCTGAAAATCACTTTCTGAATTTTCTACAACTGTTAAATAATTTTAAAAGTCAGAGGCAGGTTACAGTAAACCTTCAGCTACTGGCAGCTATCTGGATCAGTTATTTTGTATTTCACTGAGTCAGTGTATGACTGCTTGTACATTTACTCTTGCAATGTGCATAGCTTAGTTTTATTTCAAGTAAGCAATTTTGAGTGAAATTTCAAAAGCCTGTGGCCGGTAGTTTATCAGAATATAAGGGTAATCTCTAAAATTGGTGAATTATCAACTGTTAGTTTCTCCCATTGAAAAAGTGATTGTTTTTAACTACAGCTACCAAATGAATGTGTTACAACTGACATTTTTAGAGTGAATAGTAACTGCGTTTGTAGTATCCAAGACTGGTCTAGCTGGTGGCAGCATATTACTGTAAAGTCAATGAAAGGGTTAGTGGCACTAGAAAGGTACCATCAGCTTTTGTGTGTGTGTGTGTGTGTGTGTGTGTGTGTGTGTGTGTGTGTATGCACCCGGGTGCGTGCATGCAAAATTATCTTACTCAATTTTCAGTGACAGTTTATAAGACAGCACTACAAGGAATCTGAGTAAAAACCTTGGGAAGCTGTGGATATAAACCTGACAACTGTTCAATCAAGACTAATATGGGTGTAGCATGCACTGGTCATAACCCAAGACAGCACTGCACAAGACCCACCACTCCTTGTACATTATTTGGTGTCAAAAGTGTGGATATGAAGCCCATGCTATATAACTTAGGAGGCATTGGTATGGATCACGACCACAGTCCCTGACTATAACATATTAACTGGTTACATCAGGTGGAATTATAGACCTGTTTATCACAATGTGTGCACAAGACACTCAAGGGTAACGTAATTGAATTACACTGAAAACAATAGCTAGGACAGGAAAGGGTGATCCAGTACATGCATACCTCTCCAGACGGTTCGCGCAGATGTGGATGTGGCATGGGCATCACTTGCATGACTGACACCCCAAAAGGCTGTGATGTATTCAAATGATGCTTGTGCAGATATGACGGTGACATCATGCATACAATTTAGCCTTTTCCTCAATGTAGTGTGATCTCAGAGTTGGTATATTTAATTTGCAAAGGGTTTGGGGGTACAGGGGGGCACACCCCCTGTAAAAACATAAAAAAAATACATTAGGTAACTGCAGTGCCCCCTCGAGCTAAGTGCCAAACACTCGATGAATATTCATGTGCCCGGTGAAGATATCAACATGAACATTCAGAGTTTAGATGGGATTTGCTACTGCGCACCTGGGGAGGTACTCATGTACATGACTGCCCAGAAAGATTACGTATGACAAGCAGATCAAGGGCATGCAGTCCAATCTAAACATAAAACTTTTTTTTTTCCACAAGCAGTATACTGATCTGTGGAATTAATTTCTAGTGTAGATAGTAGTAGCTAAGCTAGCATTTAAAACGGCTTCAGATTTCAGAAGTGATACGACAACAGACAGGGGGAAGCAACCTTAGGATACTTGCAACTCTCAGGGAAACTAGATAAACTTGCAAGACTCCTTTTCTAACTGCTAATTTATGTAATGTAATATACGTGTACAATGACTACTAAGCACCTCAAAATTTTAGAGAGTAACAGAGAAATGCTCTGAATGGTACAACAGACAGTTCTAATTAGAGCTCATCATTTATTTATATATTCATTAATAAGCCCATTAAAAAGTATATGCAATTACACTGCTTATTATCTGTATGTAGAATTTGCAAAAATCTCTTGGACCTTGCTCTCAGGTCCCTACATTTGCCATTTCACAAGGTTATTTTATCAGTTAACCAGGTGGGCGGGTTGGTCAAAACACAAAAATCAGCAAAAGAAATGGAAAAATATAGCATATAATACCTATTAGTAATTAATACTGCAATTACACACAAAAAAATAAAAACTAATAAAGCTTAAAGAAGAAAAATACAATGAAGAGTCAAAGGGTCAAACAAAATTTCCAGTAGACAAGGCAGCAATTAAGTTCATAAACACAAAGGATCAAGCAATTCATAACAGATGAAGGAGTTAAAGAGAAGGGTGACATTATGTTGTTTATTCAATGCAAGTAGGATTAGGATTCAGTAGGACATAACGCATAACTGTCTATGGTGATGGCACATATTTACCCTTTTCTTAATTCTAGTGGTAGCTAGCTTAATTTAAAGAAGCAATTACAGTTTTACAGAATGTTTTTCTTCTTCAGCAACTAATGCAAGCAGAACCCTAATGAATATAAAGGCTCGTTCATCTCACAGCCTAAGAGATTACTTAAATCATTTAATCACAGTATTACTTTCTGTGCCAGGGGTGGCTACAATCCAGGTAAAGAAGCAGGAAGTAAAGTAACTTTGGCAGTAAATGAGAGCTACAGGTTCTAACTGTACCAATGCTCCCTAGATGTTAAAAATAACAAACAAATGGCATTTGACAACTCTTTCTGAAAGTTACATTTCTCTTACCTTACTGGTTTCAACCATGGAAGGCAGAAGACACATATTAAGTTCAGGGCGAGGAGGACGGATATTGTTTTTTCCACCCATTAATTTCATGTTTTCACGACAAGGGAAATAAGGACCAAGAGTCACTAAAGAAACATTAAAATCTTATTTGGTTAACAGTCTCAGCAGTTTAAATACTTTTATGTTTTTTTTAACTTTGCAGAAATATAAGTTAACACTGAACTAAAGGTACATACTTGGGATGTTGCTGTGATGATAAGTACAGTGATTATGTTGAAGGAAGGGAACCAACGTATGTAGAAAGTCATGCGGACTCAGAAGGACAAGTTCTTTTAAAACATCTAGAACAAGCAGAAATATTCTGATTTTAGATTAATAAATTCAACCAAAATAAAGAAAAAAATAATGAGCTGAAAATAAATATTAAAGTCTGTATTATCGTATAACTATAAACAAATCACATCCTGAAAGGTAAAACTGTTACTCAGAAGTAAAAGTTGTTAAAAAGGCATCTATGTAACAAACAGATCTTTAAAAGCATATCAAGTCTGCAAAGCCCTTCCTTTTGTGATAACATAAACTTGAGAAGTACAAGTACACAAAACTACAGGAGGCCCAACTTACCAAAAAGAATCATAATTATTCAAGGAGGCTTGGCTTGTGAAATTCTGGTTAGCACATCACCCAAGACATCTAACATTTTTTTCTGTCACATACCACATACAATACAAATCTTCCTGTACTCAAATAAAACCATCACACCAACTATATCTGACAGGGTCTCAAGACTACAGGCACTGTTGTTTACTGGACAAACTAGTGAAGGATGCAAATTCGTGACCTCACAAACTCTACTAACATATTTGTACAGCTGGTGACACATCAATTACCAGACTATGCAAGAACTATGCAAAAAGAAGTATACAAGGGCCATCACAAATAAGTTACTACTGATTACATTGGTTGATGATTGGATAAAACATTAATTTTTTTAACAATGCTGCGAATTTGTGACATGCTCTTAGGGAGGCGTGGCAGGACATGGTGAGATTTTACAATGCCCATGTTAATACTGGAATAACCCACTTGTTGAGAGAGATCACCAAAACCATGTACAGTACAATACAGTCAAATTGGTGGTTTCCAATTTTCTTTTAAAGACATGGTAACAGACAGAATTTTAGCACCCGTCCTAAATCCAGTTTTCTCTGCGATTGATGGGCTACACCCCCCAGGGGATACATGTATCAAGCGGAATGTTTGCTGGTCCCATACTTTTTCAGACAAACCAAAATTCTGACAACTACAAATTTGACAAAAACCATAAACATTTGCAAAGAATGGTGATGGCAGCCTTTTTAAATGATAGGAGCTTAAACTACAAAATGGGTAACCTAAGAGTCTAAGCAAAAGTGTGTCACACTCACAGAATTTTTTAGTTGGAGAACAGTCAAATTTGCAACATCATTGAGATATGGCTTAAAGACTCATCATGCAACCCACAAATATCACAGTTTTATGCCTTCCACTACTGGAGACCTGAATGATCATGCAGCAGTGCGTCTATGCTCATTACAGACACTCTCTAAGATATGATGCAAGACTAGCGGCAGAATTCATAAAGTATCACAGTTTCATTCAGTAACACTGATTTGAATTTCACAGGATGCTATTAAACCCTGTACATGTCAAAAAGAGTACATGAATAACTTTGAAGTTGTTGTTGTTGTGTCTTTCGGCTTTTCACGGTTAGGTGTCGCCACAGCGGAACTCCGGTCCGCTAATGATTGGAAGTAGATTTTTACGTGCCGAGTTGCCCCCCCTGATGCACAACCTTCAACGAAGGTACGCCCATTCACGCATGTCTACACACAGAAGACGCTCTAGCTGAGAATCGAACAGGACAACGTCTTACTGTGAGGTGACAATGCTAGCGTAGCACCACCACCGCAGTGGCGCATGAATAACTTTGAAGTAAGCCACATTATTTCACATTCAGAGATGACATAATTAAAACTCATATTTACTACAAAACCAAGAGAATAAAATGAAAGTTATGTACTTACCATAACAACAAATTCTTGCTGTCTCTCCATCTGTCTTGACTGGTTGGGTTATCCACCTTGTGGCAGATCGGAGACTGGAAAGCTTTTTCCATTAGAGTTTTGCCAGCATTTTTCCACTCCCCAAATGCTATGCAGTAAGTCCTCTCAGAGCAAGTTTACCCCAGATAAAGCTGTAAATCACTATAAATATATACACATGCGTATATACATATATGTAGATACAAATGCGCTAGGGATCAAAAAAGGAAAGCACAATGGCTCTAGCTTCAGGTATCTGTACAATAAATCCTCCAGAGGATAATTCTATAAAAAGAAATTTGGAAGGGGAATGGAGGACAGAATGTTGAAACTGATGGAGAAGGACAACAAGGACGGATCTTTATGGTAAGCACACAAATATTGTATTCTATGTTGTCTGCTACATCTATCTTAACTGGTTGAGACAGAATCCCCAGCTACTTTTTTTATGAGTGGCATCATGGCAGGATACCCTTCAGAACAGTGGAATTAAAGGCTGCTATAGATCTGGTTATCAGATCAAACTTGTAACATTTGATGAAGTTATCTACAGTAGGAGAAGGCCAAATTGCCACAGAACAACCGTCTTCTACAGTAGTGTGTCTGAAAATGGTACTCATGTAGACGTGGTCTTGGCGGAAAGGGCTTTGTTTGGAAGAGAGTTCAGGCCCTTAGAGACACAGACAAATGATTTGCAATCTCATCTCCATCTGGACAAGGTGTAAATCTTGGAACCCAACTTGACCTCAGAGGGAGATATGAAAATTTGCCATCTTTACATATAGACTTAGTTTTGCTAAGCTAAAATCTGAGTTGACGAACATTCAGAGTAAGCAAAGTACATTCTACTCTATTAGAATGACTGGGAAAGAAAACATACAGATTAATGCACTGATTCAAAACTGACTCCAAAGCTACCTTAGGCATAAAAGAAGGATTTGGTTTAAAAGCAATTCTATCTTTGTGAAAAAAACAAGTAATGTTGCCTGCAGGACAGAAACTCCCTTGGTGGAAGTAATCACTACAATAAATGCTTTCCAGGAAGCATTTTCAAGGAGGGAAAAGATCACTGTTCAAATGGGGGTTGTGTTAGGGCTTACAAGACCAAGGTAAGGTTCCATGGAGGAATAGGTTTATGACTGGAGTTCTCAACAAAAAGTCTCTTTAAGGAAGGCTTTACAAATTTTAAGGATGGCCAATGAAGATAAGTTTGAAACACCATGACAGAGATAGAAGCAAGCTGCACTTTAACAGCATGGTTATTTACACAAACCAAAAAGATCTGCTAAAAACTGTAGGATGGAGGGAAAAGGAACTGAAAAAGGATCTAAATCTTTAGCAACAAATCACTGGAAAAATATTTTCCATTTGCTCTTAGAGGCTTTACATGTGGAAAGTTTTTGAGAGGCAAATAAAATCTAGACTACTGTGGAAGGTAAGGAGGAATCATTGGTCATCATAAGAACTGGAGAAACCATGTGGTTAACATCTGAGGGATTTGATATCCAGATGAGGGTTCCAGATGGGTGAGACAGGAGATTCATATATTGATCTAGTAATCATGTAGGCTACAGAAGATAAGGTCACAGGTTAGTGAACCAAATTTGCCTGGGCCAGAAAGGTGCAACAAGGATCACTTTTGTCTAGCACTGAACTACTTTCTGTAAGAATTTTCTTATCAGAGGAAGAGATGGAAAGGCATAGAGAAGTCCAGGAGGCCAAAGATGGATCAGGCTATCACTCAGTGAATGTCCTTGTGGAGGGGAGGAGGGTAAAGAAGCTGCTGCATTTTGCACTGGTGGCAGAACTGAACAGGTTGCAGCACTGCTGGCCCCAGCAGCTACAAATCCTTGATTCCACTACCATATTGAATGAAAGAGAAAAGTGAAGCTTCTGGATAGGATTCTTTTCTTCCAAGAATTCTGAGTGATGGCCATCTAACTTTGAAGATGAAGAGATAAGTCTCCTCTGAATACCCTTAGAGGGAAGCAGATAAGCAACCCCTCAAGAATACTGGAACAATTTACAACAGAAGGGTCACCAAACTCCTGGTTCTGAAGATCACATTGGCCCATGAGGCAGTATCCATTACACTCTGTCTGAAGAGAACTCACAGGGAAAGGGTCATTTTCCTCCATTCTGACTCCTACAGAAGATTTGTTGAGGGTAGAACAAAGAACTAATGGCATAAATCATTTTCCCTTCCAGTTCACCCTTCAGCATGGCATCTTTAACTTTTGGATGGAAAGTATCTATTTTCTTACTTCTGCATAGAGGGGTGAGCAAATTACTTATTTTATTTACTTTACATTTGTTTACTGGGAAGGTGTGTCTGGGCCAAGGATCCATTTTTAGTGGGAAGAAAAACTCCAAAAAGAAACATACAAATAACCATATATAACAGTAACATAACCATATTTAAAACAGTAGCATTCCAAGTAACTACAGTATTTTAACATAGGAAGAGAAAAAGTTACACCATATAGGTTTTCTAGCCTATATAAGGCAGTGGCATCATTTAGACCATAGAGAAGAAGTAACTTATCTAATACATGTAGTGATTTCATATAGGAAGTAAACATATTCCTTGTAGAGTATTGCCAAATTTAAGGAGTAAAAAAATCAGTGCTTCGACTCAGTAGTGGTAAAGAGCAAGATATGTAAGAAAGTGAGAAGGGGGGGGTCCTTAGCTTGATCTAACAACAAGTTTTAAGTGGAAGCAACTAAATAAAAGAACAATGAATATAATGAAATGTTTTCCTTTAACAAATAAATGTTCACAGTGCAACATGAGAAGCTTGTTGAAGGCAACTGTGCATCTGGTTCATGTGTTTCTATGGAGACAACTGATAAGGGCAATAAAAACAGAATTTTTTTTTCAATGGCTAAAAGCTAATGTTTTCTGAAAGCATTCAAGTGTTTTTTCATCTGGGAGAGGAATAAAAATAAGACAAAAACAGCACTTACTGTAAGCAAAAGCACAGGCTGTACCATGCATCTTAGCATGGATAACCTTCATTATAGGGTAAAGCCTGTCTGTGCAGCTCTCAGTCCGGGACAATTACGCCTTCTAGGAAGGTTAAACTTCATTATTTGAAGATGTACATATATTTTCTGTATTTGCATGCAGTTAAGAGGCTCTATGTATGTTTCTTTTGAGGATTATAATTAAAACAAAAAGTCTTGTAAAATGTGACATAGGTTCAAATGGATATGACAAGAAATAAATGTATAAAAGATCAATCTGCCAAACACTATGTATGTAACAAAAAAGCTGAAACTAAACATTTAAAAAAGGTGTTATACACAACAGGTGGGAATAATAACATAATAGCAGTACTTTCAATATTATCTTTGAATGTGAATGGTCTCACAGGTATACACAAAAAAGAAAGAGCAATGAATTGTATTAAGAAATGCAGAGTGCAAATAACTATGCTACAGAATACATACTTGTAAAGAAGTGAACTTGTGAATTTGATAAAGAAAGGATTTCAAGCCTGTAATTCAGCAGAATATCTGGGACAAAGGATAAAGAGAATATTTTCATTAATTATCAGAGGAGCTTCAATAGTGATAGAAGAGGGAAAAAAAGATAATGGTAGATTTGAAGTGGGAAGAGGATTATGCTGGCATGTAGTTATATTCCACCTAAAACTGTTACAATGAAACTTAAGAAAAATCTGGGAGAAATAATCATCTTTCAGCAGGGAATACTACTTACACGTGGAGACTGGAATCTGATTTGTTAGATCGAGGATGTATTTAAGGGACCTAGAAGGAAAAATATAACAAAAGAGAGCAAATTTTTGAAAACAATTATGAAAATGTTTGGTATGGAACATGTGAATTCAATAAGAGGAGCTCAGAAAGAATTTGCATATTTTTCCAAAGATACAAAAACTGGGCTAAACTAGACAAAACTTGTACTTCACAGGAACATGTGCATTTAATTGAAAGCTTTAATAAGCATCAAATAACTATTTCAGATCATGCATCAATAATAACGTAAATAAAAATTCAGGGTAATGAAATAATAATGAGACACTGGCATTTCCCACCGATCTATTAAACAGAGTGGAATTTAAGGAAAAGGTAGTGTAAATTATTTGGGAGTTATTAGGGAAGATAGACATATCTTCAAAAAATATAGCTAGGGAGTGGGATAAAATGAAAGTGGGGTTTAAAAATAGGGGAGAAATAAAAGAAAATGAGATATGGTTCAGAAGTAACAAGAATTACTAAGAGGGAGTGGCAAAGGTTAAAGTATTGCAGAACAGGGGGGATCTCAGAGTATAAGAAAGGGCACAACCGCAGACTGCTAGTGAAAAAATAAGGGAACACCTCAAAAATATGCATGAATTTACAAAGACTGCTGCTAAGCGATTTTTTTGATAATATTCCCTGACTTTAAAAGCTTTTAGCATAACGGCTCAGGCAACAGAAAGTAGAAAGGTTTGTTGCATAGCATAGGGAGCCTATAACAAGGAAAATAACCAGACAGCCAATAGAAGCATTAGAAATAATTCGGTAATTTTATGAAAATCTGTATGAGAGATATGGAAATCAAGGAAAAGTACAAATGTAAATAGATTCAGGGATTCATACACTGTTACTAGGCTAATGACTCAGGGGAATGTGGGGTGGGCCTTTCTAAGCCTAGCCAAGTTCTTCTAAAAGAATAACTATGTCCTCTAGCCAAATAGACATTGAGGGTCAGGCATTTATAAGCTACCTCTGTCAATAAAAGACATGGGTGCCAGGCCCTGTACAATTACCTATTCCCAATCCACTGGTCCAGGTTGTGCTTAAACTGGGTAGCAGACAAACTCAGCTTCACATGGATAGGAAGCCTTGTCCACAGGAGAGGCAATCTCTGGGACACATATTTGTCTCTCCAGCATGTTCTGTTTAAGTCACAGACAAATTTAGATCCCAAGATCTTGTACTTCTGGAACTCTCTGATTTACGAATAAGTAGGAGAGTCATAAGTGTCAGGTTTGTGGATGCCTAGTAAGCCAGACAGAAATCACCCCTCAGCAATCTATAGGAGACTCAGTACAGGGAAAGGACTTAAAGGCGCTCTGCATAAGGCAAGTTTGTTATGCCTTGTATTGTTTTTGTATGGAACGTCTGAGGTTACTCTAGTTGCTGCATATGCCTGGTCAGGTACATACCAAAAGGAGCAGTGTACTCTACAACTGGTCTGATAAGGGTGGAGAACAGTGCGATAATGACCTCTTTGGACCTAGATGCCACATCCTTACTTATAAGTTGTGCAACATAAAAGGATTTCCTCACCACTGTGGTTACGTGGTGGTCGAAGGCAAGGCTGCTGTCCACATGCGTACCCAGATCCCTGACCAGTGGGTTGACTCTTAGGGGTGTATTATCAATATGGTAATTACCTGGGATGGTTGACTTCATAAAAGGTACAATTAAGCATTTCTTAGCACTGAGTTTACAGCTTTGGCTTTGACACCATTTGTTAGTCAGCGATAGACTTTCTTGAAAAATGCTAGTGTCTGAAGGAGAGTTGATGATAACCCCAAGCTTGAATTCATCTGAAAACTTAGGCAGCCATAAACCTTCAGCATTTGCTTCCATTTCAGAAAAACAGAGGGCAAAAAGGAGTGGCCCCAGTACCGAGCCTTGGGGAGCTCCTCTTGTGACTGGCCTGTTGGTGGAGATGGCCTCACCTATTTTGATTTCTTGGGTCCTATCAGTGAGCCAGTTGGCTATCCAGTGAGTGATAAAAAGGGTTTATACCTAAATTATTGAGCTTGTCTATAATGCCTGAGTGGGATACTGTACCAAAAGCCTTGGACAGGTCAAAGTAAGCTGCTTGCGCATTCTTACCTTCAACCAGTGTTTTGGTGACCCACTCAAAAAAGTCCATCAAATTTAATAGGCATGACCTTCCTTTAACAAAGCTGAACTGTTATGGGTCCAGCTTTTGCAGATTATCTATGTCCTCATTTCTCACTCCATGATGATTCTTTTCATGGCCTTGCATAAGAGGCTGATAAGACTTATAGGCCTGTAACTACCTGGATCATTGGTCAGATCTTCTTTGTGTAGGGGAATGACTGCAGCTACAATCAATTCCTTGGCCACAAAACTTGACTGAAGGCTCCAGTTGAAAACTGATTCAAGTGGACCAGAAAGGTCATGCTTCATACTATTTATTAAACCAATAGTCAATTCCTCCCTGGTTAGATCCGACCACAAAGTAATCACCATGTAAATCCACATCTCACCCCCCCCCCCGACAAAGGTAACCACCATGAAAAACTTCTCCAAATGTGACTTTGGGCTCCTAAAAACAGAGGTGGCTAACTTCACGGCACCCATTTAAATGGAAAACAGATGCATGACTGCCGAATCACCAATGCACTGTACGAACACATACATAAATGCATGGAACTAGCCATACCCAAAAGAACCAAGACGCTCTCCTCCAAAAAAAAAGGAAGCCAATCTGGTGGACCCCTGCCATTAATAAACTCTACAACAGAAGTAAGAAACTGTTGCAGAAAAAAGGTGAAGTCTCAAGACTGGAAAAACTCCCTTATTAGCCTCAATAAAAAGTTGAGATCCGTCATCAAAACCTCTAAAGCCAGCTATGAAGGCAGAATTGTGGCAGACACTAAAAATAACCACAAAGCCCTCCACAGTTATATCAAGAACCTCCATGGCAATACCCAGATTTGCTCTGAGTTACTGCCCAATTGGCAACATACTGGCCAACAGATTCAGTGCCAGCTTTACCCTCCCCCCAAAGGACCAATCACAGTACTGGAGGAATGCCAGGCACCCACAGCATTACTGCAGCACAAGTTAAAGCTGCATTGTCCAAGGCCAAGAATATAGCTGCCATGGGACCCGACAATATCCCTGGATGTGTTCCACATGAACTACAAAGTGAACTGGCACCACATGTGTGTGCCCTGTTCAATCACAGCCTCACCTCAGGCTTTGTCCCTACTGAATGGTGCACTGCTACAGTCATCCCTCTCCATAAAGGGGGAGAAACTACAGACACTGGAAGTTATCGCCCCCATCAGCCTGATGAGTCTGATATGTAAAGGTTATGGAGCGCATCATCATGAACCTAATTAACAAGGATACAGGGAATTTCCAAACTCTAGATCCCATGCAGTCTGGTTTTGTGAAAGGTAGATCACGCTTGCTCAACCTGGTTGACTTCTTTGAATCAGTCACCAGAGCTGTGGATGAGGGGAAGGCAGTTCATACAGCCTACCTTGATCCGGCCAAGGCCTTTGATAGCATTTCCCACTTAGGAATTATTGATAAACTCACCAAACTAGGCATCAACCCCTATATCACTAGGTGTGTTGCAAATTGGCTCACAGATAGAACTCACAGTGTGAAAGTAGCTGACTCCAACTCAGACTGCTGACCAATCACGAGCGGAGTCCCACAGGGATCGATCCTGGGTCCTCTCCTGTTTGGCATCTACTTCTCAGAAGTCCAGGCCAACACGGAGGGACTCTGGCTGACCAAGTTCACAGACGACTGCAAGCTGGGAGCCATCATTAACTCCCCAAGTGATGTAGACATCCTTACAGGCCTCATCGAGACCAATGACTGGTGTCGAAACCATGGCCTTAAGCTTAATGCCAAAAAATGTGTTGTCATCCCCTTTGGGAAAAACTCAGTTCCTTCTAATTACCGCATCGATGGGAGCCCACTGAACACTGAAGGCATTATAAGAGATCTAGGGACACAGAAGACAGCAACCTCTCCTTCAACCACCACATTGCCACTGTGGTCAGAACGTCCTTCTATGCGGCACATTTCATTACCAAGGATTTTGCATCCTTATCTTAACCGAATCCTGGCTCAAACCTAACATCAAAAGTGAGGGAATACTCCCACCTGGACATAACATCCTCAACAAGGACAGAATATCTAGAAAAGGATGAGGAGTGCCACTGTTGTATAAACACCACCTTAATATCCAAATTCTTACCCAATCAGCTCCCCAGTTTGACAAGGAAGAAATCCTTTACGCCACTCTCAAATTAAACCCTAAGAAAGCAATCAACATAATAGGTTGCTATTTCCCACTAGGCCAAAATATACCCCCCCTTGAAAACCTATTAAACTGGGCCAATCTCTCCCTACCCCAAGAAACTGTTATCCTCACAGACTTTAACATTAATTGGTTATCCTGCAATAATAAGCACCCAGCCCTCCACCTAAATATCCATGGCTTCTCACAGCTAATACAATCCCCCACCAGGATCAATAAAAACCCTAATAATCACACTATTCTTGACTGGGTCTTAGACAACAAAGATCCTCACTCTTACCTGGCAGTCTGCTTACCTGACTCCCTCAGTGACCATTCCTCAACCTTCCTACTAAAACATCACATAACAGCAAACCCATTACCCAGAGACTTATTCATAGCAAAGCTAAATTTAACTCCAACTCCTTCACCACCTCCCTACAGAAAATTAACTGGTCACCTCTAAAGTACCTCAATCTAGATGAAGCAGTCCACTTCTTTAATAGCATCTTCCTCAACATTCTTAACTCCCATGCCCCCCAAGATACACCAAAATCAGAAATAAAAACTCCCCCTGGCTATAATAAAACACCAGGGACCTTATGAAAATCAGGGATAAAATATGGGAAAGCTGGCACACAACTAAAAATACCTCAGATAGGCAACTATTCCTTGAACTTCGTAACAAGGTCAAAAAGCAAGTAAAAGCAGACAAAGCCCTTTTCTATCAAACATCCCTAAACTCTTCCAAAAACAAATCTAAGCAATTCTGGTTCACAATTAACTCTATCCTCTGTCCAGGAAAAGTAAACACCTGCCTGCCAACCACCCCTCTCTCCAACTGTAGCATAGCCAACTCCTTCAACAAACACTTCACAGATAACCGTACTATACCTCACCAAAAAACACTTCCATACATCAACCCCCCCCAACCCAAATCCACCTCTCCCTGCCTTCTTTTTCTCCACAGGACCCACCTCCGAAATAAAGAGACTCCCGACAAAATTAAAACCCACAAAGCTAACAGCCGACAACCTGCCCACTGAATACCTAAAAATAGCAGCTGATGTCCTAGCTTATCCTACTTCCATATTAATCAATTGCTCCATATCAGAGTCCTATGTACCAACACTATGGGAAATATCCCACATCATACCCCTCCACAAAGGTGGCCCCTCCACAGACATCTCCAACTAACACCCCGTTGCCATCCTCTCCCCTCTCTCCAAGATACTCGAAAAATGCATCAACTCACAGGTCTCCAAATACCTCCTTAACAATAATCTCCTCTCCAATACCCAGCATGGTTTCAGGCCACACCACAGCACTACAACTGCTCTGCTCTCCTTCACTAACACCATCCTCGATCACAAAAACAATGGCCTCTTCTCTTCTGCTGTAATTATGGACCTATCTAAGGCCTTTGACATTGTATCACACGATCTACTACTCTCTGCTCTCTCCAATCTTTATTTCTCCACACCAGCCACCAACTAGTTCCACAGCTATCTGCATGCCCACCAGCAATCAGTTGTCTGAGACAACGATCTTTCCCCTTGTCTCCCTGTTACTCTCGGGGTTCCCCAAGGCTCCATCCTTGGCCCCCTTCTCTTCTCCCTTTTCACCAATAACCTGCACACCGCCACCAAACATGCCTCCCTCATACAGTACGCAGAATACTCCATTCTAATCTGCTCAGACCCAACTCTAACAGAACTTCAACAGATCACACAAGAATCCTTCTCTTCTGTTGAAAGCTGGCTATCCAATGCTCAACTCCTCAATCCAAATAAGCCCAAACTCCTCATCTTCCAACCCTCCAAATCTACCCTAATCACCCCCCACTTCAATATACAAGCCAAGGATAATATCTCCATTTCACCAACAGCCCACACAAAACTACTTGGTGTACAGATTGACAACAAACTCAAATTTGACATGCACATATCACTCAATAAAAAAAGTCCACAAAAAACTGGGTACCTTATATAGAAGCCGCCAATACCTCACCAAACCAGCTAGAATCTCTACCGCCAATTCCCAACTAATCTCAACCCTATTCTATGCAGCACCCATCCTTACAAATCTCAGTCAGTCCTAAAGAAACTCAAAGCCTACTACAATAAAATCACAAAATTTGCCTCTGGGGCTTCCTACTGCAATCACCACTGTGTCTCCCTTAGAGACCTAGACTGGCTCAAGCTCCCACAACTACTACACCTAACCCAACTTACCTTTGCTCATAAACTTGTAAACCACCCTCTTAGAATCCAGTCACTCCACACACTTCTCCAACCCTACCACTCTTCCAGACCCCTACGCTCCTGCAACAAAAATCTACTCCAGGTCACCAAAGCCAAAAACTCAGTGGGGGAAGATTTATTTTCCTGCTCCATATCCAAGCTCTGGAACTCCCTTTCCACTACCATAACTACCCTTCCTTCCTGCAGTCTTTTCAAGACTGCACTTAAATCACATCTAAAGTCTCACTGGCTTTGTCCTTGTCCAAACCCCCAACTAACCCCCCCTTTTTTTCTACCCTTCTCTCTTTTTCCCTGCATTTTGGTTAGAGTAACTCCTCTACTACTATTAATCTGAAGTGAATATTAATTAGTTACTTCATCCCACCAGGATTTTAGTTATCATTAGTCTATGACTATTGTTAATCTTGTAACTAATAAGACAATTTCAGTACTATGTATTACTTATTATTTCTATGTATGCCATTAGTGCTCACTACTTAAATTTTACCAAATGTGCTCCTGTACTTTTCATATCTTTGACTCATATTGTATACTATTTACAACGTCATTCATTCTGTGGAGCTTTTCTCCCCGGACTTCTGCTGAAAAAGGACCTGCGTCCAGTCGGAATTTCCCAGTAAACAAATGTAAACAAATAAATAAGGAAGCAAGAGGTCATAATCTCTCTTTACTCTTCCCTCATTAGGCAGTTATGATGTCCCATTTGGCATGTACCTCACAAGACACATGCAACAGCTGGAAAGGCCACAAAAGTAACTCACAAAGGCCTAGGCCTTAAACACATGTCCTACATGGACAGACTCAAAAAACTCCAGCTATTCTCTGTCTCATATCGTCTACTAAGAGGTGATCTCTGCTTGACTTACAAAGCCAGGTCTGACTCAGCTCTGTTAGAAATGCTATATCTAAAGAAATCCTAATCCATCCACACCACATGCTCCACAGACCTCAACCTCATTACTACAATCAACAGAACATACTGGAGGGGCAGGTTCATAATCCAGAGACTGCCCATGCTCTGGAATAGACTTCCCATACATGTCAAGCAGAGCACCTCACTGGCCCTCTTCAAGAGAAATCTTGATGAGTGGATGGGAAATAGTTCACTTCCGGGGATCACTCCAGTGGCTCTATTTGATAGAGGCACTGGGAACCAACGCCAGGTGGCACGATGTCAGGGCACTTCTATGGGCTAGGCTTGTAAAGGTTCCAGGGCCATTAGCCTAGTTCACACCTATGAACCTAAACATCCTGGGATGTTATTGGGGCCCATCAATACAGTGTTTTTGGCCTTGGAAAGTGCACTGATGACCTGTTCCCTAGTAATGGTTGGGGTTATTGAGTTATGTGGTATTTCCTTTGAACTATCAGGGGGAGTAGACAGAGAAATTTGAGCTGAACCTGTCAACCAAAAGGTTGGCAATAGCCTCCAGTTCTGTGTGGGTGATGCCATTTACAGTAAGTTCTGCGCATTGTTGTACATTTCCTCTGAGGTTATGGACATAGCTGCAGAAAGCCTTGTAGTTGTCCTTTGTCTGAGAAGCTATTTTATATTCAAATTTAGCTTCTGAAGTATTAATTACCCCTCTTAGCTGCCTGTTTAGATTGGTCGGGAGCTTTTAGTTTGTATGGCTTTGTTCCCCCTACACTTGGCCAAGATTTTTTTTTTCTTTTGTTATATAACCGATTGATACTGTGATTCCACCAGGGTTGCTTGTCTTTTTCTTGATATGGGTGGACACATCTCACTCTATACAGCTATAAACATACCTGTACAGAGATTTTGTAAATAGCTCAGTGTGTGCTATGGTGTTGCTTAGTAGAGCAAGGTTAGTCTTGGAATACTTCCTAAAGGTTTTCGGTTTCGCTGGATACCCAGACTTAATTTTTATTTCAAGTAATATTGGCTTATGGTCAGATCTAACAAGGGAAGACAGGACACTGAGTGAGGACCATTGACCTCCCATGTTCATGACTACAAGGTTAAGGATATTTTACCCCTGGTAGAAGAATGGACCAATTGTTCCAGGATGTTGGTATTAAAGTTTGAGAATTGTAAGGCTTGTGCATTAGAAGTGGTGTAAGATTCCCAATCTATAGAGAGATAGTTGGGATCCCTCATGAATATCATACTGGGTTGAACTGAAAGGGACTCTAGTACATAGAGATAGGCAGTATTGGTTTCCTGGGGCATGGAGGGGGAACTACTGGTTGCAAAGATATGGTACGACACCCTGTTTACAGTGAGTTGCACATGTATGAGTTCCAGTTGGTCAAATACTTTAACTAGTCTGGATGCGAAATTGCTTTTAATATAGACAGAGACTCTTCCACCTTTAGTTCCCTCCTGTGCAGTAGCTGGTCTAGAGGTGTGAAAGGCATTATAACCTTGCACTGCTGGGGTACTCCCTGCGACTTTACAGCATGTCGTTGCTACTACACAGATGTATACAGGAGAGAGGAAAGCTTGCAGAGAGTGGAGTTTCTTTTTAAGACTTCTAGCAAAGAGCAGTACCACCTTTAGATTTTCCTTCAGATGCTCAGTTAAGTTGGTAGGTTTATCACTTTGGCATTGCCTAAAAAGGCACTATGGGTTAGAAGAGGTCTTTGCCAATATCCAAAAGTACAGAGGGGATAACTGCAGACCATCCCTGGCAAAACAGTGTGGTCTGTGAACCAGGTCCCCCCAGGCCATTAAATATTGTATCCCCCTGGAGTGACAACAGAAGCTAAGCCAACTGTTAAAATCAATCATTTTCTGTTGGCAATGTGGCATCATCCTCGGAGAAGGTAGTATGCAGCTCAGTGCTACGCTTTAACCCACCTGAGACACACAATCAGCAAGCTCAATAACAGCTTGCTTCATATAGTCAAGGGAGGTACTTCCCAGGTCATTAACACACATGGAATATGACAGAGTCATGCTGGTATCTGTAGTTCAATGACCTGAGTACCTGTGTGATTTGATGGATCCTTGCCCCTGAAAGGCAGCTGTGACTCTCTCCTTACACAGTCTGGTGAGGGGGACATCAGTGTCTCACTACAGAATCACCAGTGACCATGAAATTTGGCTGTGTGCTAATGTGCCTTAAGGGTTTAGCAGTGGAGGTACTGCATACAGTGCTACTATGTGTAGGTGTGGGTGGTGCTTTAACATAGTGTTTGCTGAGGACCCTTTCTTTGATTGTACTGTGCAGGAGGCCTTTGTCTTTTGGGAAGGTTACCTCTAAGTTTCTCAGCATAAGTAGTTTTATGTGCAGAAGAAGAGTAAATTTATTCCAGTATTCAGGGAATGTAAAGAAACAGGTGAGATTCAAGCTGCTGTACCCAATCATTTTCACAATATTCTTTCCTGAAGGTTCAAAGTCACTTTTTGATGTAGAACATGCTGATGAGGCAGTACATAAGTCTGTCTAACAAAAAGCAATTTATCATAGAGAAGGAGATTCTGCTTCTGGTAATAAAGCCCACAGACAGACTGTGTCAGTGAAACCTTTTCCAATGTTTTAAAAGAAAATGTTTGAGACCCCGGAAAAAAAGCACAAGAGTTGACTAGAAGAAGCAGGACTACGTTGGAAATGATGCAGAGGCTGAGACTGTGTCAGTGAAACCTTTTCCAATGTTTTAAATAAAAATGTTTAAGAGACAGGAAAAAAAGCACAAGAGCTGACTAGAAGAACCAGGACTACGTTGGAAATGAAGCAGACACTGTATTTGGGAGATGGAGATGAACAGGAAGAAAACCATCAACTCAGAAATTGAATAAATTCTGAATTACAAAGCATTAATTATATTTGTGAAACGTGACAGAACAAGAAAACCTGGAAACATTGGACATCTTTCACTTTGTTAAACTTGTAGGGGACTCCAAAGCATATAACCTACTTCATGTCATTAATGTTTGGAAGAACATTTAGGAGAGGGAAGAGGAAAAAAGAGTTAACTGTAAGTAAAACAAAATTTTGTTCTTAACCTTAGTATTTTTATAATGCATGACATAACCTGCATGCTACAAAGTAAAGCTTTCTCAGTTATTTTTGAGTGTAATAGGGATACTAAAGTAAACAGGTGCCCTGTTTGTTTTCCTTCTTTCACTTTTAGTTTTAAGAAATGTAGGCACTGCAGTGTAAAAAAAAAAAAAAAGATAAATTTGGTCAAAAGAGCATGACACAAGAAAAAAAATGATGTGTTTTGTCTCACTCTTGTATAGGGGAATGACTGGATTAAGGCCCTTGGCAAGTTTAAAGGGGAAGCAGACAAATAAAAAAGAACACTAAATATAAAAAAGTTTTCGTCTAGCAAATAAACAACGGCTTCTAGTAGATGCAAGTATGTATCTAGTTCTACATCTCTATGGAGACAATCTGATAAGGCACAATAAAAACAGAATACTTCTTTCTTTCAATGGCTAGGAGATGATGTTTTCTGAAAGCATTCAAGTGTTTTTTCTAATCTGGGAGAGGAATAAAGATAAGACAAAAACAGACAGCACTTACAGAAGCACAGGCTGTATCATGCGTCTTAGCATGGACAACCTTCTTTACATGTTAATTCAAGTCAAGTGCGACTGTCAGTCTGAGACAACTGCTCCTATTAGGAGGGTTAAATTTCAATACTTGAAGATGTACATAGTTTTGTGTGCTAGTATTAAGTTAATATGTTTTAAGGGTGTCCTGGGGTGTTTTTTTTTTTGTTTGCGGATTTTTACTAAAACAGAGTTTTACAAGATGTGACATAGGTTCAAATGGACATGACAGGAAACAATTGTATAAAAGATCAACCTGCCAAACGTTAGTGTGTGTATGTAACACAAAAGCTGAAACTAGACATTTAAAAAAGCTGTTACACATAACAGGTGGGAATAACTCAACATAATAACAGCACTTTCTATATTATCTTTAAATGTAAATGGTGTCACAGGTATATACAAAAAGAAAGAGTAGTGAACTATATTAAAACATGTAGAGCGCAAACAGCTATGGTACAGGAGACACATTTGGAAAGACCTGAGCATGTGAATTTAATAAAGAAAGGATTTCAGGTTGATTATTCGGTGAATATCTCAACAAAGGAAAGGGGGAGTACTTGTATTAATTGCAAGAGGTGTTCCAATAAAGATAGAAGAAGAAAAAAATATAATAATGGTAGAGCTGTAGTACTAAGGAGCTACTCGCAAAGGAAGAGAATTTCATTGGTATGTATTTATATTCCACCTAAAACTGTTATAATGGAGCTTAAGAAGATTCTGGGAGAAATAATCAGCTTTCAGCAGGGAATATTACTTATATTTGGGGAATGGAATTTGATATGCAGCAGCAAGGATGTACTGGGGGGGGCAGGAAAGGAAACTATAACAAAAGAGGGTAGATTTTTGAAGAAATTTATGAAAATATTTGACATGGAAGATGTGAATTCAGTAGGAGTTCAGAGTGAATTTACATATTATTCCCCACAGTACAAAAACTGGGCTAGGCTAGACAGAATACATTTCACAGGAACATGTGCATTTAACTAAAAGTTCTGATAAACATCCAATAACCATTTCAGATCATGCACCAATAATAACTAAAATAAAAATGCAGGGAAATGAAATACAAATGAGACAATACAGAGACAAAGGAGAAATATGCATTTTCCTCTGAATACGCAAAATATTGGAATTATTTTTGGCATTATTTGGACAATATTTGTATTTTTTGGACAGGGACAGAGACCAAGTTGCTGAATTTGTTAGTTATCTTAATCAAACCACTGAATTTTTGAGATTTACCTACTGTATTAACACACAAAGAAATGCATTACCTGGATGTTACCATCTGGAAAAT
Source organism: Protopterus annectens (assembly GCF_019279795.1). Taxonomy (NCBI): domain Eukaryota; kingdom Metazoa; phylum Chordata; order Ceratodontiformes; family Protopteridae; genus Protopterus; species Protopterus annectens. The sequence goes on along the minus strand of NC_056725.1, from coordinate 545,747,607 downwards.
GGAGGAGGATAGGAAATTTAAGTCCACCATTCACAGAAAGGATACCTTCTCCAATTCCTATCTTTATTTTACTAGCTCACATCCCTTTAGGCAAAAAAGAAGTATCCTTAAGGGACAATTTATACGTAGTTCAAGGATGACCTCCATGAATGTAGATTATGAATTAGAAAGTCAAAAATTAAAAAGTATGCTCCCTGCAAGAAAGTACCCACTAGAATTGAGAGGAAGTTATGAAAGAAATGAACGATGGTAGATCTGGGAAATATGGTCCCATATTAGGCATAACACCTGATAATGGGGGTGATACTAGTACCAACAATAAAAATGGGGACATCATGGAAGAATCTACAAACCAAGGGGGGAATTTTGTTATTAATTTCAGTAATGATATTCCTGCTTTCAGGGAAGTTATCACAAAACACTGGGAGAAATGCGGGTGCTATTCAGATTTAGAAGCACTTTTCAAGGTACCCCTTCAGTTTACCTATAGGAAGGGTAGGAATTTAAAAGATTTACTAGAGAATAGGAAAGGATTACCAAATATAAAGAGAAAAGGCACATTTAAATGTGGGACATGTTCCCAATGCCCCTATACTGAGAATAAGGAAAAGTACAGTTTTGTACCTACCATAAATGTAGATGTTCGAAGATCCACATTGCTGCAGTCCTTACATATGGGTAGTCCGCTGTCCTCGGTCGGCCCGAATACCAAAGTATTAGGCTGACGTCGGTCATGGGCGCTCAGATCTGACATCAGAGCGTCAGGGTATAAAAGCGCATGACCGACGTCATATCCTCAGTCTTTTCTTGCCCCAGATGTCAGAAGGCCCTAAAAAGAAAGGCCACAGCCCAAAAACAGGATACCTCCCAAAAACAAGCCCAACAACAACCATCACCCAAACCATATAACCATGCCAAACTACAGAGGGGAAGGAGGGAGGGTAAATTGGACTGCAGCAATGTGGATCTTGAACATCTACATTTATGGTAGGTACAAAACTGTACTATGTTCTTCATCTCACATTGCTGCAGTCCTTACATATGGGTAGAATCCCAAAGCAGAGGTAAAGGGAGGATGGCAAAATCATAAAGCATTAGGGGCTGCTAAAATGCCCTGTAATATAGCAGTGGCAAATCCAGCCCTAGACTTAGAATAAAGAGGAAGGTGGTAATGCTTGGAAAAAGTATGTACTGAACTCCAAGTGGCTGCTTCCAAAATATCTTTTGTAGCTACCCCTTAGAAAGGCAGTAGAAGTGGCAGTAGCTCTAGTGGAATGAGGTCTGATTCCAGCCGGAATCTCCTTACCATGATGGGAATAACAGAAAGAAATACAAAACCCAATCCATTTAGAAATAGTTTGTTTTGAAACAGGTTTTCCCTGAGAACCCAAAGCAAAAGAAACAAACAACTGCTGAGACTGCCTGAACCCCTTGGTTCTGCTCAAATAATAACGTAACTGCCTGTGAATATCCAAAGTATGCAAAATCTTCTCCCCTTTATTTTGGGGGTTTGCATAAAAAGTAGGCAAATGAATAGATTGGTTCAAGGCCACACAAGAAACCACTTTAGGCATAAAGGAAGGATTAGTACGCAAAGATACCCTATCCTTATGAAAAATCAGGAAAGGTTCCACTGCCATAAGGGCCTGTAATTCAGAAACCCTTCTTGCAGAGGTAATGGCCAACAAAAAAGCAGTCTTCCATGATAAATACTTTAACTCGGCCGTAGCTGCAGGCTCAAAAGGTTGTAGAGTAAGCTTTTCCAACACAAAATTGAGATCCCAAGCAGGAGTAGGAGCCCTACGTGGGGGTCTTATGTTCTTTGCCCCTCTAAGAAATTGCTTAAACAAAGGATGGGAAAATAAAGGAGGGTCACACTCATAGTGAGCAGAAATGGCTGCAGCATGAACCTTTATCGAGGAGAAAGACAAACCCTTGTCCAATAACTCAGTAAGATATTGAAGAGAAACACTTAAATCAGGCTTGGAAACATCAAAGTCCTTCGCTTTGCTCCAAAGAAAAAATCTCCTCCATTTATCAGCGTAAACTTTCCTTGTACTAGGCCTTCTGGCCTCCAAAATAACATTCAAAACTTGTTGTGGAAGCTGAGACCCTCCAGGGTCTAAAACAGAATATGCCAGGCTGTGAGATGCAGAGACTGAATCTTGACATTGAGGAAGTGATTGCCCTCCTGAGACAAAAGATGCGGAATCAAAGGCAGAGGCCATGGAGGCTCCCGTACCAAACTCCTCAGTAGTGGGTACCAGTGCTGTCAAGGCCAATCCGGCGCTATCAGAATCATGGATGGCTTGTCTTTTCTGGCCTTCAGGAGTACCTTGGGAATGAGAGGCAGAGGTGGAAAGGCATAGACATGAAGATTGCTCCAACTGAATGATAGAGCATCCACCTTCCAAGCTGTGGGATGAAACCTTTTTGTACAAAACTTTGGCAACTGGTAATTTAGTGGAGAAGCGAACAGATCTATGTCTGGAGTCCCCCATTACACTGTCAACTTTTGAAACACATGAGGATCCAGTTTCCACTCGTGAGGATCCACAATTTGTCTGCTCAACACATCCGCTAAGGAGTTCTGTGCTCCTGGTAGAAACCTTGCCTGAAGATTGAGGTGTAAACTGAGAGCAGTCTCCCACAAAATCATCGCTTGCCTGCAAAGAGGGTACGAATGGGTTCCCCCTTGCTTGTTGATGTACCACATGACAGTAGTGTTGTCTGTTTGAATCAACACCTGTCCTGGGTGAAGTAAATCCTTGAAAGCCATCAATGCAAATTGGACTGCTAACATCTCCTTCAAGTTGATATGCAAATGTTGAAGTCTGACAGGCCACGTGTCTTGCACCCATTTTCCATTGAGGTGTGCTCCCCAAGCCTTGTCCGAGGCATCTGTCGTTAGAATCTGACTCGCCTCTGGTCGGGTCACAGAGAGTCCCTTGTTTAGGTGACATTCCTGAGCCCACCACAAAAATTCTTTCTGAATGCAAGGTATTATCTGAATGACAGTGTCTAGATCTTGGCAGTGTTGTGTCCAAACATTTTTGAGATACCATTGAAGCTTCCTCATATGCAGTTTGGCATTGGGAAGCACCAGAATACAAGATGCCATGAACCCCAAGGCTTGAAGGACTGTCTTTGCAGTCAGCCTGGACTGTAGAGACATTTGATGGAAATAAAGAGAAAGGCTTCTTTGTTTGTCCGGGGTCAAAAAGGCCATCTGGGAAGCTGTATTCAGTCTCACACCCAGAAAGCACATGTCCTGAGAGGGTACTAGACTGGACTTTGTTTCGTTCACAGAATACCCTAGGCATCTTAACACTACCATCACATACTGTAGATGATGCAGAAGTTCGTCCTTGTGTTGTGCAATAATCAGGCAATCGTCCAAATAAGGATAAATCTGTATTCCTCTTAACCTGAAAAAGGCTATCACTGGAGCCAGAACCTTTGTGAACACTCTGGGCAGTAGATAAGCCAAAGGGCAATGCAGAGAACTGATAATGTAAATTTCCAGCCCGAAAACGCAGGTACCTCCTGCAACTGGGCCTGATAGGAACATGAAGATAAGCCTCTTTGAGATCCAGAGTTACCATCCAGTGATCTTTTTCCCAACAGAGGTAAAAGCTGTTGTAACGTCAGCATTTTGAACTTTGGAATGTCCAGATAAGTGTTGAGGATAGATAAATCCAAAATTGGTCTCCACGTGTTCTCTTTCTTTGGTACTAGAAACAGGCGAGAATAAAATCCTAGTCCCACTTCTGACAGAGGAACTGGCTGTATAGCTCCTATTTGAAGAAGTAAAGAAATCTGCTTGTGAGCCTCTATCCTTCGCCGAGGAGGAACGTCTGGCATGCATTTGAAAGGAGGCAATGTATGGAAATAGAACTTGTAGCCTCGGTGTATAATGTCCAATACCCATTTGTCCTGGGTGACTAAAAGCCAGTTTTGCTTGAAGAGTGCTAACCTTCCTCCCAAAGGAGCTGCCAGGGAAGAAGAATCCGGCAGCTGGAAATGCAGGTCATTGGGCCTGTTTACGAAAGGACTGGCCCCTGCCATCACCTGCAGATTGTGCAGGTGAACTCCAAGTTCTAGGCCTGAATGTACTGTGAGCTCTGCCCCTGCCACGTCTAGATCTACCCCTAGACTGAGAATTAGAAGAAGGGTAGGTCCACCCCTTAGTAGGCCAATTTCTACTAAACTTTGGAGGTTGCACCTGCAAAAAATCTTAACAGTCTGCATGGACTTAGCCTTGTCTTCCATTTTCTTCAAAACCGACTCCACAGGGGGACCAAACAAAACTTCAGACTGTAAAGGGGCATCCAGAATTCTAGTTTTAACATGCTCGGACAAATTCTGATCCTTAAGCCAGGCGTGCCTACGAAGAACTGAACCAGTGGCAGCCACCCTAGAAGAGGCCTGTACAGCATCAAAACCACACTGCAAAGAATGCTTACCCACCTGTTCAGAGACATGGACTAAATCTTGCAATTCTTTACACTCTATGCCCTCTGCCAAAGCATCCACTTTAGCTTTTAGCTGAGAAAGGAGGAAATTCTGATATTTCAACATATGAAACTGGCAATTTAACGCCCTCATTGTTAAAGTAGAAGAGGTATACACCTTCTTACCTCATCTATCCAAAGCTCTAGCTTCCTTATCTAGAGGAACCGGATTCTTTACAACAGAAGCTCTAACACCCTTAGGCCCCTGACTAATAGTTTCTGGGTCCGCCCTAGGACTCTTATACAGATATTTATGAGCCTCAGGCACCCTGTAATACCTGTCCGGTTTAACCGGCGCAGGAGGCAAAGAATCTGGATTAAGGGAAGCCTCCGAGAAAACATCCTGAACAACATCCAAAACAGGAGGTATAGCCAAGGGTCTATGCTGTGGTAAAAACAAGAATTCCCTAAGCCTCTTCCGTGAATCAGAGAAATCCTGTCCTTCCCACTTAAAATGCTCCCTCATGGAATGCAGAGTTTCTGAAAAAGAAAAATCCTCTGGAGGAGAAGCAGAAGGAGTGGAATCCTCTGCATCAGAGTCCGAATAAGGGGGAAAATCTTGAATATCTTCAGCAGAAGAGTCTGAGTCATCTGAGGCCTGATCCAAACTTTCCAACTCTGGCTCCACCCTGGGCCTCTTATCAGGAGGGCATAGAACCTCTAATTAAAGTAATCAAATCTTCTGCCATTTTAAGCATGTGCTTTTTAGGCACAGACCCTGAAGTACCTGGAGGGACACCAGAGGAAGGCAAAACAGACCTGCCCTTAGAAGAAGCCTTAGGAATAGTAGCAGAAGGCCTAACCACCTTAGGCATAGAAGGGAGAACAGTAACCTGAGAGGCCCCTTCAGCTTGACCCGACTCCTGAGAGGCCACATCCTGTAAAATCAAAGTTTCCCCCTGAGACTCAACAGAAACTTCAGCCGGATCCACCTGCTCCGCAGTAGTTTCTGCAGGACCGGCGTCCGAAACGGACGAATCAACCTGTCTAGGTTTCAAGGATTTGTCTTTGCGCTTCTTCGTGGAAGCGGGCGTCTGAGGATCCGACGGCATAATATAATTACACCGCTTACCAAAGACTACCCTAGCACAATCTAACCTTCTTTTTATAGTGCGCTTATTAAACCTAGCACAAAACCGACACCCGACTACGTCGTGGTCCGGTCCCAAACAAGGAATGCAAAGAGAGTGATAATCCCTATGCGGTATCTGTTTCCCACAAGAAATACAATTATTCACTTTTTCTGACATCCGGAATTAACAGAGGCAAGAAAAAACAAAAATATTCCCCAACGGGGTACTTAGCCCAACTTGGTTTCGGTCTGAAACTCAGAATTCGAAAATTTCAGAATGCCGAACGGCACTTGCAACGCTGCTTCTGCATCGGACCATGCGGCAAAAAAGACAGAGGATATGACGTCGGTCATGCGCTTTTATACCCTGACGCTCTGATGTCAGATCTGAGCGCCCATGACCGACGTCAGCCTAATACTTTGGTATTCGGGCCGACCGAGGACAGCGGACTACCCATATGTAAGGACTGCAGCAATGTGAGATGAAGAACATCAATACACATTGCATGTAGGGATAGTTATTGAAGCAAACACATATTCCAACTGTCACAGTGTAGGAGTAATTTACCTTGCTACATGCAAGTGTTGCAGGGCCATTTTATATAGGCAAAACTATCAGGAAATTGAAAAGGAGAATATATGAACATCTTAATGAAAAAAAAAGAACAAATATATGAAACATGCTTTGTATAAACATTCCCTAAGTTGCAGTAGTGCTAGTTTTTGTTTTTTTTGTATTAGAAAAAGTTGAGTAAGACCTGAGGGGAGGTCCTTGGGAAACTGAGATCGAGGTCAGGGAGATTTACTGGCAGTTGGTCTTAGAAGCCAATAGGTTCCTGGGTATGAATGAGCATATATCCATTGCCCCAGTACTTAGGATGAGAGCTGCAAAATTATAGCTCAAAAGGCGTGAATGTCCACTTGATGGCAGTGTTGCACATAGAAATTTTGTGTTGCGCCCACATTTTTACATTCATACACTTTTATATATACACTTACAATTTTATTGTTTCAATAACATATATAAACCCATTTTTCTGTTTTAAACAGTTGTAATATGTTTCTGGGGGGTTGGTGATAAGCATGAGCTATTTTTTTATGTTGCAGCATGTGCTATATTATTTAAATGTTGGTTTATGTTTAAATGTTTAAGTGCTTAATTGATTGATAAATTTATGAGAGGAGGGGTTTGTTTGTATAAAAAGAAAGGTTAAGCAGCATGTTTTCATCATCTGATGAATTCCCTGAAGACAAAAAAAATGCAGAGGAATTATTTTTTATTTTTTATTTATTTTACATTTGTTGACCGGGCTAGTCTAGCTGGATACATGTCCATTTTCAGTAGAGGCCCGAGGAGTTAAGCTCCAGAGTTTAAGAAATACATTCACTATATTACAAGAAAGTTAGGGAAAACAATTTGCAAAGAGTACATACAAAAGTGAGCCAAAAAAAATTTACAAGCAAGGTTATCCAGTTAACAATATAAAAGATTACTATAAAAATATATATATATATTTTTTTTTTCTGTTTGAAGGGGAGGTTAAAAGGGAGAGTGTGTAAGATAAAGGATGAAAGGGAATTGTCTGAAGGCATAGAGTGTTAGTCAGGATTAGTGCAGGGGCACATCCATTGAGATTTGAGGTGGAGTTTAATTTTCTTTTTGAAGAGAGATTTCGAGTGAATAGTGATAAGTTCAGAGGGGAGCAGATTCCAATGTTTTCCGACAGTGTTGGAAAAGAGGGAATCACCAGCTTTGTTGTTTGATTTGTCAATATTTACAAGAAGTTTGTGTGCAGATCTTAGGGATTTTAGGTTATGGTAGGGGTGGATAAGGGTAGATAGTATAGGTGTTTTGTCAGGTTGATGGAGAATTTGATGGGCAATGGTTAGTTGATTGATTTTAAGCTGGTTCTGAAATTCAAGCCAGCCTAGTAGTTTTAGATTGATACAATGGTGGGTTTTGAATGGGTTGCCTGTTGCAAATCTTGCTATATTGTGGTAAGAGTGTTCTAATTTAAGAAGATTTTTTTAGAGAGGTTTGTTAATATGGGGGAGGCATAGAGGAGGGGAGAGATAAGGTGGGTTTGAGCAATAGTAATTCTAGAGTCAGGAGTGAGGAAAGGTTTGATTCGGTAGAGAGCCTATTTTTTTGTTCGTATTTTTCAAGGTGTTGTTTATATGTGTATCAAAGTTAAGGTTGTTATCTATGGTAATTCCTAACAGTTTAGTCGTGAGGTCTTGAGATATAGGTGTGCCATTTTTAGAAGATATTGTAAAGTCTATATGAGGAGATTTACTGGAGGGTGTAAAGAGGAGGAGTTTAGTTTTTTTGGGGTTAAGTAGGAGACAGCGTTGAGAAAACCATTCTTCAACGGAGTGAAATATGTGTTGTGTAAGGGAGTGAAGATTAGGTACAGTTGTGGCTGAGCAAATGAGTGTGGAATCATCTGCGTATTGAATGCATGTAGCTTGTGGAACTATGTGGTGGAGGTCGTTGATAAACAAAGAAAACAGAAGGGGTCCTAATACAGACCCTTGGGGAACACCAATGGTAACAGGAAGCTGTGAAGATAGGGAGGTTTTCCAGAGAACTGCTTGGTGTCTGTCATTTAAGTAGGATTTGAACCAGTTTATGGGTTGGGTTTCTAGTGACATAGATTGGAGGATATTTATGAGTATTTGGTGGTTCACCATGTCAAAAGCTTTTGAGAGGTCTAGGAAGAGAGCTGAGGAAAGTGTGTTGTGGTTACGATTTTTGTTGATGGTGTCTGTAAAGGAGAGGAGGGCAGTTGTGGTACTATGGGAAGGTCTGAAGCCATGCTGGGTATTAGAAAGTAAGTTGTATTTGAGAAGATGGTTCAGCAGTTGCTTGTGTATACATCTTTCCATGATTTTTGATAAGGGAGAGAGCAGGGCTATAGGTCGGTAGTTTGAAAATTCAGTAGAATTTCCACCCTTGTGAAGTGGGATGATGTGAGATATTTTCCAGAGTTTTGGGACATATCCCTCTGTGATGGTTCTGTTTATGAGTGTGGAAATTGGGTAGGCTATGGAGCTGTCTGCTAATTGCAAGTATTCTGCGGGTAATAAGTCAGCAGAGGGGGTACAAGGTTTGAGTTTTTTGATAAGGGAGAGTATGTAGGTTGTGGGAACAGGTTGGAAGATTAAAGGGGGAGGTGGCTTTAAGTCATATTTAGATATAACTGTGTCATTTGTAGAGAGTTGACTAGCTAGTATATGAATTGTGTTTGTAAAGAAGGAGTTAAAGTCGTTGGCAATTTGGTTGTGGTTCATTGTGTCAGAGCCTTGTGGGTTGGGTGTGGTAGGTTTACTAGGCTGTAGTAGTTCATTTATATTGGCCCAGAATTTTTGTGGGCAATTTTTGCGAGTTTGCTGAGATTTTAGGTAAGGTAATAGTTCTTTTTATCGGTCATTATGGCTTTCTTGGTCTCATTTCTTAGTTGTTTGTAGTGTTGGTAGTCTGCTGTGTTTTTTGTAGCGCGGGATTTTTTCCAGACTTTATTTTTGAATTGGATTTTTTGCTTTGTTTCTATTGAGAGCCATGGGGCGGATTTGGTTTTAATTCTAATAGATCGAGTGGGAGCGTGATGGTTAAGTATGGTTAGGAATTTTGTATTAAAGTAGTCTACAGCTTCATCTAGGGGAAGGTATTTCAAGGGTGACCAGTTACAAGCATATAGTTCATTTTTAAAGAGTTCTAAATTAAAGTTTTTTTTGGTTCTGAGTGTTCTAGTTATGCTTTGGGTAGGGGGGTTAGTTTTGAGCCTGATAATGTAGGTAAGTAAGTGATCACTTATATCTTCAGGGATGGTTCCTGTTTCATAAATATGGGGCTGATTGTTGGTGAGTATCCAATCTAGGATGCTTTCTTTATTGTTGGCTTTATTTGTTCTAGTGGTGGAGGTGATAGTTTGGGTAAACCCATAGAGGTTAATGTGGCTAGTAGGGTGTTTGTTTCAGCTAGGTTGCCAATCAATGTTTAGGTCGCCTAAGATGAATGTTTCTTGGGGTAAGTTTAGGGATAGCCAGCATAGGATGCTTTCGATGGTGGAAATGTTATTTCCAGGGGGGATATAGATGCATATGATAAAGATAGATTTGACTGAGTTTAGTTTCAGTTTGGTGATAAGAATTTCTGCATTAGAGTCCTGAGGGGGGTTTTGTTGGATAGTGGTTATTTGAAGGCTAGATTTAAATAGGATGGCTACTCCACCTCCTTTTTTAGCAGCCCTGTCTAGGCGCAGGATGCTATAGCCAGGAGGGGTGATTTCAGTGTCTTTTGTAGAGGGTTTCAGCCAGGTTTCAGTTAGGCAGATTATGTCGAAGGAGTAGTGTTCTAAGAGAGCATGGACTTGTGTTATTTTGTTGTTAATACTACGTATGTTGAGGTTTGCTATTGAGAGTGAGTTATGCTTATTTGGTAGAGGACTAGTACTTTGGATTTGATTAAAGTTCTGATTATTAGTGGAGCTAATAGGACCTGGGTTTGGGTGAATATCTCCATCTTTAAGGGGACAGAGAAGGATATGATAAGAAAGGTTTGTATATTTGCTTTGGGGCAGAGGTAGTCTTTTAGGATTTTGTTGGGTATATTTTTAGTGGGTAATTCTATGATACTTTGGTAAAAGGTAGTCAGGTGTAGAAGTGATGTTGATATGTTGGTTATGGAATGTATGAAGTGTTGCAGTAGTATGTTTAGAGGGTTTGGGATAGTTTGTTAGTAGGGGGTATTCATAGCAGGTAAGAAGAAGTGATATTGTTAAAGGTGGAAGTATTGATAGTAAGAGTAATGTATTTGTTATGGCTATGGTGGGTTGTTTATACATTGTAGTATTGATTAATATGTTGTAGATTATTGTATAAGTGTAGTGATGTTGAGTGCAGGATAAAGTGAGAGGAAGAAGTGGACTGAGAATGTTTTGAAGAGTAGAAAGGCTGAAGGTGTGTAGGTTACTAATATAGGATACTATTGAGTATAAAGTGAGTGGAAGAAGTGGATTGAGAATGTTTTGAAGAGTAGAAAGGGTGAAGGTGTGGAGGTTACTATTGAGTATAAGGCAAGGGGTGAGGCTGTTTAGTTGAGAGAAAATAAAACAAGAGGAGGGAAAGGAGAGGATTGGTTACAGCTGGTCTGATTCAATTGGATGAGAGGTAAGAGGTGTGGCTAAAATGCTAGGAGAAATGGAGGGAAAAGAGAAAATTGGTTAAAATTATAGTGTGTTTATGTGCATTAAACAACTGCCTGCCTGACTCACAGTCTCTTGTGTATATTATTTTGAATTTCAGACCTCCTTGGTGCTTTTGGGTTGTGTTGTTTTACAAGAATTTGCAGGCCCTTTACCTCCTTGTGACTGTTTACAAATGAGATACCAGTCACTTCCCACCTCTCTGTTAAAAAGACAGGACTTTAAGGAATGAGTAGAGGAAATTATTTGGGAGTTATTATGGAAGACAGAAATTTCTTCTGAAAATATAGCTAGGGAGTGGGATAAAATTAAACTAGAGTTTAAAAACAAGGTGGAAATGAAACAGAGATATGTAAGAAGTAAGAATTATTTAGAGGATATGACAAAGGTTAAAGTACTGCAGAACTGGGGAAATCTCACAGAAGAAGAAAAGGAGAAATTGCAGAATGCTAAACAGAAAATAAGGGATTATCCTCAATAATATGCATGAGTTCAGAAAGACTGCTGTTAAGCAACTGTTTTTTTGATAATAACTCCAGAGCACAAAAACTTTTAACACAACGACTCAGGCAACAGAAAGTAGAAAGTTGTCACCAAGCTTGGGGAGCCTACAACAAGGAAGATAACCAGAGATTCTGTAGCGGTACTAGAAATATTTCAAAAATGTTATGAAAATCTGTTTAAAGCAGAGAAATATGGAAATCAAGAAAAAGTATAAATGGAAATGTTTACAGAAGAATTAAATATGCCAGGATTAGAGGTAGATGAGGCTTGATTACTAACAGGATAGGAGGAAATTAGATAAAAATGGTGATGTATAACCAATCTACATGAAATCCCCAGGATGAGAGGGTATCGTTGTGGAAGTTTGGAAGCTAGGAGGTAAAAAACTGATAAAGATCTGGAAGGCTTTGTTTACCATTTTAATATGAAGAGAAGCACCGACATCTTGGAAGAAAGCAGTGGTGGCTGTAATACCTAAAGATGGTAAAGACCCATCAGATCCAGCTTCATATCGGCCCTTTTCAATTCTAAACTATGACTTTAAAGTGTTTATCCCTATAATGGCTAAAAGAATGGCAAAGGTGATGCCAAAATTGACAAATATGGCACAGTGTGGTTTTCTGGACAGAAGGCAAACATTTGACAATATTAACAGAACAATGATAATCTAGAGAGAAGCAGAATGTAAGAAAATACCACTGTTGTTGCCGAGTCTTCATGCATAGAAAGCATTTGAAACAGTAAACCTGGGATTTTATTAGTAGGGCAATGGAAGCATTTGCATTCCCTGAAAAAAAATTATAAGGTTGATGAGGAGGATATATAAGGGATGGGAGACTAAAAATAAAGTGGGTGAGTTCCTCTCTGTTAAGTTCTATTTGAGCAGAGGACTCGAGCAGGGGTGTCCTCCTTCCCCTTTGTTATTTGGGTTATATTTAGAACCACTGGCAAAGAAAATAATGGACTCAGAAATTGAAATTCAAAGATATAATTGGAATGGTAGTCAAGAAAGCTGGATTTATTTGCAGTTGATATTATTTTATAGCTGATAAATCCAGAAAATGACATTACAATGTTGTGGAACACTTTTGAGACAGTTTCAAGTCTTTTCAGGATACAAAATTAATGAAAATAAAACAAAGACAATATCTGTAAACTATGTACCCACACACAAATTAGTTTGTCAATACCCATATTTATGGAGACATGATAAAATAAAATACTTAGGATTAAAAAGACTTCTGTTGTGGCAGCTAAAGATATGTGGGAAGAGACTAAACAAAAGAGAACACAAAAGCTGAGAAATTGGAAGCTCTGTTTTATGGATACAAATAGCAAGACACAAGCACTCGAAATGTTTTTTGCTCCTTTAGTTTTATACACAGGTTTGGCATATTTTTATCAACAAGAAGAGAAGTTGTGGTTTGAAATTAATAAAGAGCTGAAGGATTTTATCTGGAAGGGCAAGATGGCATGAGTCAAGTGGGATAAGCTGATTCTTCCAACAGAACAAGGTAGTTTGGGATTACTTGATTTGAAGGGTTATTTCAGAGCTACACAGTTAAAGCTCCTATACACATCAAAAGCAGAAAGCTATGACTCAAAGTGGAAGGGATGATGATGAAACATGAGGGATGCTCAAGAAACAAGGAGGGACCGGGATTTTGTACGCAGATCCTTAATGAGAATAATAACATACAGAATATTATTGCCATAATGTAGCAGAAAGTATTCTAAGAACAAAGACAACATGGGAACGGAGAAAGGAGATTCTGCCAATAAGGATGACTGCAATTAGGGATACAGCCAATAGGCAAGAGGGGACTGGAATTTACTGGAGAAAACTGGCACAGGAACCAAGGTATTAGAAGCAAATAATTAGACAGGGAAAGGTTATAGAATGGGAAGAGCCCAAGAATTTATATGGACTGTAGGCTAGAAACTGCCTTCCCTATCAAGGCTTGATGTCAAGCGTATAGGCAAAGAGAAAGAAATGGGGGGGGGGGGGAGGTCCTAAGTGAAGATCAGTACTGGTAGTGTTTTTAGTAGAATCTAGAACAGAAACTGTTGTTAAAAAATGGATAATTAGGAAAGCATTTACAATACTGCATGATAACTATAAGAATCAATCAGAGGAGGTTACAAAGGATTGGGAAGAGAGCTTAGATAAGCAATTCACAAAGAAACAATGGCAGGATATATGTATGCCTCAAAAAATACAACAAAGTCTAAAAGATTTAGGATCTTTGTTTGGAACTGTTTGTATAGGTACGTTTATATCCCAAGTAGACCCCAAAGAAGTTTTCATCAAGTAGATTGGAAATAAATGTTGGAGGTGTAATATGGAAGAAAGAGGTAAGTGGAAACATATTTTTTGGGAGTATAATAATTTGACAGACTTTAAAACTTCCATGCAGACTACTCCGTCTGAAATATTTGGCGAACAAATTGGTGTAACTACATACAATCACACTTCTCAACCTCTTATAGCAAGAAATCTGGATAAAACCATAAATAAAAGTGGGACAAAGCCCCAAAATAGGGTCAATTTTTAAATATTGCTCTTACAAACTTAGAAAGTTGATACAATAACAGGTTTTGCATTAACACAAATTTTCTGAAGGGTATTAAGTCTGAAACTCAAATGTCAGTCATTATTTTCTAACTTCAATATTTAATGATTTGCCACTAATTTGCGAGAAAAAACACAATTTTATGAAAAACGGACCAAAAATATAGGGCAAACATTTCGACATTCTGGAAAAATCTGTACAGTTGAAAGGTGTGCATACAATACATGCAGAATAATGTTTTGGAGGAGGAATGAGGTTTAAGGGAAGGCAGGAATTGAACGAGTTATGTAACGCTTGATGGGCAATGACTGTACAGAAGATTATATGTGATGCATAATATTCATTTTAATTTATATAACTGTATGATTGCCTATATCATAAGTGATAATTCAATAAAGATATTTCTTGGTCAGAAAAAAAAAAAAAAGAAAGGATCTATCACATAGGGCAACAGGAAGGACAATTTAAAGTTCCCCGCAAAATCACAAAGTCTCGGCCAGGCGGCCATGCCTACTGACTCTGACTGCACAATCTGCTGCATCTGAAAACAGTCTCATGCGGTGCTCTTGACAGCCAACAGTCAAAATTTAGCTCTCCAAAGAATGTGAGAAAAATAATTAAGAGCTCTCAGTGAAAAAGTTCCTAAGATCAAGAAGTGGTTCCTCAAATGGTGTACTGCCCTATATTCTCTATTAGGGGAATGGACCACAGAACTTTTTTCAGACAATTCCTTCTAATGACTGCTGCAACCACAACAAAATCCTTAAGAGGGTCCTTGTTCCAATGTAAGTAATCCTTCTGTGGGAGTAAAATTTTATCTGGTTTCTTAGGGATCCGTTCCACCACATCAGGTATTGCCAGGTTTTCAGCGGCACCATGTCTATCAAGCAGCCAGAAGGAGGGACCATCCATGAAGTAAATGGGCCACTGTTCATCCAGAAAGTGGTGTAAGTGGCCAACTTCCCCCTCTGTCTAAGCAGTTCCAAAAGTTCATCAAAAGTGGTGTCACTGGGGGACGTACAGAATTAACATTCCCTTTCATCAAGGTTCAATGTTTTCAATATTTTCAGGAATCCCTCACAGCAAACATTGGACCTTTCCTTTCATCGAGGGATTCCTGTGAGGAATCCAAGTGCCTCCTCTTATACATACACTTCTTGTGAACTTCAGGTAGAGAGTCATCTGAAGATTCAGCAGTGTTCTTAGTCCCTTGAAGCAAGTAGGGGTTGAGGCCTGCAAGCCTGGACTGTCCTAGGGAGTATAACATTTCAGATGAAGCAGGGGACCAGACAGAGCTATGGCAACTGGTTCATCTCCTTGTTTAGCCAGATGGTGGTTAAAAGCCTCAAACATAGACTCTGGTGCATAAGGTACTGAGGAATCAGTTGGATCAGAGATTAAGAATGGTGCTGAGGAGTCAAGGGATAAAGCACTTGAAAACAGAAACTGACCTTAAGGAGTCAGATTTGAGACTGGGTCTGAGGTCTCCACGGCAACTGCTCGGTTCTTGGATGCACTCAGCTCTTAAGATTTCACAGCTAAGTGTGTTGGACAAACTGCAAAACCAGAGTCTACCAGAGCAGTCAGATTTGAAAAAGGAACAAACTGGGTAGCTCTCAACTCAGAGGCCACCAGAGTAGCAACAGTTACCAAGGAAAAAAGAAAATTAAGAGGGATGGAAGGGCCAAGCTCTCTCTGCCCTCTGGGATGGAGGTGGAAAAATCTCCATGTGTACCTGAGTCTTTACAAAGACTCTCACAATCTGATACTAGTGAAATTTAACTACACTCCTGGAGGGCTTGAGAAACCTAACAGATGCTTCAGGAGGAGCAATGACACTCGTGAGCTCCTCTCAAGACTATTATGAGCCACGAGACAACACTTTCTTGAGGAGCAGACTGGGATAATAATGGCTTCAGACTACTGGCATAGGGTTGAGTGTCTTGCAACTGTCAGAGCTGAACTTGTGAAAGGGAGTAATCAATGAAGTAGATGACTTGGGAATTTTCACTTCCCAAGAATATGAAGGTGCTCCCAGAGCATCAGCTGATCTCGTTCTTTACTCCTTTTACACTATTCATGTATTTATCCTTATCAGAATATTTACTACTTTGTTTTTTAGCTTCTTTGGGCTGCCGAGATGAAAAAGTTGAATGTGATGACAAGTACAGTCAAACATATGACTATGGCAAGGAAAAGACATCTGACTATGGCAAGGAACAGACCTTTAATTATTAGCTCTCTGACCAAATGAAGCACAAATATCACAATCTAGATTTAGTGTTCTACACTTAAACAAACACTGTAAATGAGGGTCCCGAGGTGCGAGTTTATAAACACACTTTTGCCATTTTAAAGCCTAAAACTCTGTCCATGTTTGCTTAGCCAGACTTAACAAAAAATAAAAGGCAAATGGGCTTAACTAGGCCCCAGAAGAGGGGAACAACAAGTACCAAGGAAAATATTAAATTATTTGAAAAGTTATGAAAAAAATTATAGGTGTGGTTTGTTTTCATTTATGTAACTGCATGACTGCCTGTGTAGTAAGTGATAGTTTAATGAAGATGTTTCTTGCTAAAAAAAGCAAGGATTGAATCATTTATGCAATACTGCTTAGGTTATAAGACACAGCAATATATGTGAAGTATAATGTTTATGTTAACAGAGTTTGACTACTTCTATATGAAAGTAAATTTGCCTGTGCCACAAGTAATAGTTCAATAAAGGTGTTTGCAAAAAAAAATTCTAATTAGAAAATCGCCTAGGACTTAGATATGAAGAAAATGTGAAATTAAGAGAAGGGAGAAAAATCACTTATCAGTTCATTAAAAAAAAAAAACAAAAAAAAAAAAAAAAAAAACTTGCTGAGTATTGTCAATTGTGTCCGATTTCAAAGAGCAGCTAATAAGATCTGAGAGGACTTACAGGCATAGCATTCTGAGGGAGGGAAGGGGGAAGAGAAAGAGAGATAGAGAAAAAGTACAGTTGTGCACCTACCATAAACGTAGATGTTCGAGTGTATTCACAGTTGCAGTCATTACACTTGAGTTATCCTGCTGGCAGGCTACCTGCAGTCAGCCTAAATTCCAAAGTCCTGGTCCGGCGTCGGATGCTGTCGCCTCTTCCCTGACATCAGTGCGCCAGGGGTATATAAGATGTAGCCGACACCATTTTCTTCAGTTTTTCTTGCCCTAGATGTCAGGTGCCCCCAAGGAGGTAGGCAATACATATTGCTAATAAAAACATACAGTAAAATAAAAACAATACCTTCATCTACAAGCAAATACACCACATAGGTTGTATAGGATAGAGAAGTATAGATAAGTCCCAGAAAAGAAAGGGGGATGGAGTGTGGGTAACCTGGACTGCAACAGTGAATACACTCGAACATCTACATTTATGGTAGGTACACAACTGTACTATGTTCATCGTGTTTCACTGTTGCAGTCATTACACTTGGGTTGAATCCCAAAGCTGAGGTAGGGCGGCTGGGTCTAAATAGGATTAGGAGTGGCTATGAGGCCCTGCAGAACTGCAGTGGCAAAGCCTGCTCTGGATTTAGAGTAAAGAGGTAAGTGATAATGCTTGGTAAAAGTGTGCACTTAACTCCAAGTTGCAGCCTCCAAAAGTTCCTTGGTTGGTACTCCTCTGAGAAAGGCTGCTGAAGTGGCTGCTGCCCTGGTAGAATGTGGCCTAATATTCTTAGGCACTGACTTGCCATGCTGTGCATAGCAGAAACGAATACAGTGTCCTATCCATTTTGAAATAGTCTGCTTTGAGATGGCCTTTCCTTGTGATCCTGCAGCATATGCTACAAACAGTTGCTCAGTTTTTCTGAAAACTTTTGTTTTGTCCAAGTAGAAGCGTAGCTGCCTGTGTATGTCCAAAGAGTGCAGAAGTCTCTCCCCTTTATTCTGGGGATTTGGATAAAATGTTGGCAAATGAATGGTTTGGTTAAGAGCCACACTGGATACTACCTTTGGCATAAATGTTGGGTTTGTCCTTAGAGAAACCCTGTCCGGATGAAAAATGATAAAAGGTTCCACTGCCATTAATGCCTGTAACTCTGAGACTCTTCTTGCTGAAGTTATTGCTAGGAGCAGAGCAGTTTTCCATAAGAATTTTATATCAGCTGTATTGGCTGGCTCAAAAGGAGGCAGTGTGTGTTTATCTAAGACAAAGTTGAGGTCCCATGTAGGTATCGGTGCTCTCCTTGGGGGTCTTATGTTTTTTGCCCCTCTGAGGTACTGTCTTAGCAGTGGATGAGAGAAAATAGGAGGTTCCGTATTGTAATGAGCTGAAATGGCAGAGGCATGGATCATAATTGATGAGAAGGATAGGCCTTTGTCCAGCATCTCAGGTATTGTAAAATCTGAGGAATATTTGGAACACGTGGTTCAAATCCTTGTGCCTGGTTCCAAGCACAGAATTTCTTCCATTTTTCTGCATAAGATTTCCTGGTGCTGGGCCTCCTGGCTTCCAAAATGACATCCATAACAGCTTTAGAGAGAGGTGTGTTCTGAATGGCTATATTATCTGCCATGCAGCCAGATTTAAGGTTCTGAGTTGGCTGTGCAGGATCTGATTGCTTTGTTGAGTCAGAAGATGAGGAATTTGAGGTAAAGTCCAGGCTGGGCCTTGAGACAAGCTCTTTAGGACTGGGTACCAGTGCTGGCGTGGCCAGTCTGGGGCAATCAGAATCATTTTTGGCTTCTCTTGTCTGACTTTTTGGGGCACCTTGGGAAGGAGAGGCAGTGGTGGAAAGGCATAAACTGTTAGGGTTTTCCAGCTGAATGATAGAGCATCCACTTTCCATGCTTGTGAGTGATAAGTCCATGTGCAGAATCTCTGTAGTTGGTAGTTGTAAGGGGAGGCAAAAAGATCTATGTCTGGGCATCCCCATTTCCTTATCATCATGCTGAAGACCTGAGGATTTAGTTTCCACTTGTGAGGGTCCATGAGGTTTCTGCTTAGTTTGTCTGCCAGAGTATTTTTCTTTCCTGGCAGGAATTGTGCCTGCAGATGTACTTGATAGGTCAGTGCTGTGTTCCACAAAGTCATGGCTTGCCTGCAGAGGGGGTAGGAATGTGTGCCCCCTTGCTTGTTTATGTACCACATAACTGTAGTATTGTCTGTCTTTAGTAATAGTTGTCCTGGATGTAGTACATCCCTGAAGGCTGTCAGGGCATTCTGTACAGCTAGCATCTCTTTTTGATTGATGTGAAGATGCATATGGTCCGCAGGCCACGTGCCCTGAATATTTTCCTGCCATGTGTGCTCCCCAGGCATAATCCGATGCGTCTGTTGTTAATGTCTGCCTGGCTGTAGGTAAAGTGAAAGGCTGCCCCTTGTTGTGGTGACAAGCCAGTGCCCACCATCGAAACACCTGCTGCAGGCAGGGAATAAGAGATATTATTGTTTCCAGGCTCTGGCAATGTTGAGTCCAAACACTTTTTAGATACCACTGTAGCTTCCTCATATGCAGTCTTGCATATGGAATTAGCAGAATGCAGGATGCCATGAAGCCCAAAGCCTGCAGGATTTTCCTTTCAGGTAGCTGGGTCTTTGTTGCCATCATTTGAAAGTAATAAGTCAACTGCCTTTGCTTGTCTGGCGTGAGATAAGCCATCTGGGCAGTTGTATTTAAGCTTGCACCCAGGAATATTATCTCTTGAGAGGGCAGTAGTTTTGATTTCTTTTCGTTTACTGTGTACCCTAGGCAAATTAGTAATCTTTTTACAAACGCCAGATGCTTTAGTAGAATGTCTTTGCTCTCTGCTTGAATAAGGCAGTCGTCCAAGTAGGAATATATTTGAATTCCTTTTTGTCTGCAAAATGCAATTACTGGTGCCAGGCATTTTGTGAAGACCCTGGGCACAGTAGATAAGCCAAAGGGCAGTGCAGAGAATTGGTAATGCATTGAGCCTGCTATGAATCTGAGGTATCTTCTGCAAGATTGACTGATTGGAACATGCAGGTATGCCTCTTTTAGGTCCAAAGTAACTAGCCAAGCCTTCTTGCCCAGCATGGGTAGAAGTTGCTGCAGTGTCAACATTTTGAATTTTGGAACATCCAGGAAAGTAGTTAAAATTGACAGGTCCAGTATTGGTCTCCAGGCTTTGTCCTTTCTGGGTACCAAGAAAAGTCTTGAGTAAAATCCTTGTCCCTGTTCTTGCTGTGGTACTTTTTGAATAGCTCTCATGTCCATGAGAGCAGAAATTTGTTTTTGTGCCTCTGCCCATTGATTTTGTGGCAGGTCTGGCATACCTTTTGACCTTGGTAGGGTGTGAAAGTGGAACCTGTAACCCTGAGAAACAATATTCAGTACCCATTTGTCCTGGGTAATCATGTGCCAATTTTGTTAGAAAAGTGCTAGTTTCCCCCCCTAAGGGTGCTGCCAAAAGATAAGTGCTTGGCATTTGTAGAGGGAAGTCATTGGGATTGTATCCTACAACGTTGTGATTTGTCTTCTCCGCCTTTGGCGGCTGAAGCACCCCATTGTTTAGGTCTGTATGAGCCTTGGGGCTGAGATCTGCCTCTTGGGAGTCTGTATCCGCCTCTTTGTGGACTGTCTGACACTGGAAAGGACCGATTTTTAGAAGGCCAGTTCCTGCTAAATCTAGGTGGCTGAACCTGTAAGAAATCCATTACTGTCTGCATTGATTTTGCTTTACCCTCCATTTTCTTTAACACCTCTTCTGCCTTAACACCAAACAAAGTATCATGCTGTAATGGAGCATCCAGTAATTTTGCTTTAACATGATCAGGTAAACTTTGTTCTTTTAACCAAGCATGCCTTCGAATGACAGAACCTGTAAATGCGGCTTTGCAAGAAGTCTCTAATGAATCAAAACCACATTGCAGAGTATGCTTTCCCACTTGTTCAGCTGCATGTAATAGATCCTGCATTTCCTTATAGTCAGAACATTCTGAGCTTGTAAGCATTTTCTGTTTTAGCAAAGACATTAGGTATTGTTGATATTTAAGCATGTGAAACTGGCAGTTTAAAGCCCTTACAGCTAAAGTAGCAGAAGTGTAAACTTTTTTCCCCCATTTATCCAGTGCTCTAGAATCTCTATCAGAGGGAACAGGGTTTTTTGCAATGGAAGCCTTGACCCCTTTGGGACCCTGAGAAATTGTTTCTGGGTCAGCAGCAGGGTTTTTATAAAGACATTTATGAGAGTCTGGGACACTGTAGTACCTATCTGGCTTGACTGGTGCAGGGGGTAATGAATCAGGAGACAAACTGGATTCAGAAAAAACATCATCAACAATATCTAGTACAGGGGGGACAGCAAGGGTCCTGTGCTGAGGTAGTAAAAGAAAGTCTCTGAGCCTTTTCTTGGATTCTGAACAATCCTGGCTCTCCCAATGGAAATGTTCCCTCATGGTGTGCAAGGTTTCCCCAAAAGCGTAATCCTCAGGAGGAGAGGCTGAAGGGATAGATTCTTCAGCATCAGAGTCCTCATAGGGAGGAAGAGAATATCCCTGCTCTGAAGAGGAATCAGAGGAAATAGAAACCTGGTCAGAGGAGTCATAGTCAGTGTCTTGCCTAGGCCTTTTATCAGGAGGGGGATGGGAACCCCTGATCAAAGTAATTAGGTCCTCGGCCATTTTAAGCATCTGTTTCTTTGGCATGGATGACTGTCCAGGAGAATGCTGTACTTGTTTCTTTGTCTTTAATGGTGTTTTAGACTTTGCCTTGGCTGCTGAAGTGGACTTGATAGTAAGCTGAGTAGGTCTGAAAACACCCTCAGAAGCAGATGCCTGCTCAGCGGCTCCGGACCCATCTGAGGGAATAGTTTCCGTAGGCCCAATACCTTGAGTTTCCAGAGGCCTAGTTGTCTCCACGTGGGAATCGGAAGCGGCCTGTGGCTCTGAGGTAGCGGGTGTCAGGGGCTGCGAAAGTGCCTCACTGAGAACCGGCGACTGGCCTAGAAGAGGCGTCGGTTTTGGACCTCGGATGCCTGTCTTTTCTTTGTCTTTGCATTTTTTATGAATTCCGGTCGTTGGTTGTTCTGACGGCATTATGTAGTTAAACCTTCGGTCAAAGTAATGTAAAGCAAAATCAAACCGACGCTTAATAGTGCATTGGTTGAATCTAGCACAAAACCGACAACTAGCAACGTCATGGTCAGGGCCTAGGCAAGGAATACAGTAGGAGTGAAAGTCCTTATGAGGTATTTGCTTCCCACAAGAAATACAATTGTTAACTTTTACTGACATCTGTCTGGAGCAAGAAAAAGTTTCCCCAACGGGGTACTTAGCTTTATTAAAGACTTCAGTTCTGAAATTCAATTTCGAAAATCTCAGGAGTCGGCCGACCGGCACTTGCGAACTGCTTTTGTTTTGGGCACCACGTGGCAAGAAAGACAGAAGAAAATGGCGTCAGCTGCATCTTATATACCCCTGGCGCACTGACGTCAGGGAAGAGGCGACAGCATCCGACGCCGGACCAGGACTTTGGAATTCAGGCCGACTGCGGGTAGCCTGACAGCAGGATAACCCAAGTGTAATGACTGCAACAGTGAAACATGATGAATATCAACAGCTCAAATGCTGGCAAGGCTTTGATGTAAAAAGTTGCAGGCTTGGATCCACCATGAGGAAGATAACCCAACCAGCTGAGATGTACAGACAGGACAACATAAGATTTGATGTTCCAATAACAACTATGCCCATTTTCTGACTGTGTTAATAAATCTAGTAGCCACTGAAGAAAGTCATTAAATTATTTAGAACACACTATGAAAACAATCTAGCTCAGAAGATGAAGGACAACAAAGCATCTTATAATTAAAATCAGGAAAATTAAGAAGTAAGAAAGATGTGAGAGACTCCTAAACCAATGGCAATACCCAATAAATTTTGTATAAATTTCAAGTTAATGATGTACAGACAGGAATTTCACCTAAAAGGGAAATAATATACCTAGCAGTACAGATGGCATAGGGTGATAGCAGTCAATATAATTAAAAACACAATATTCGTGACTCCAGGTAGTGTCTTGGTGGTTTATTTCAGACAGTCAAGGACAGCCCTGTTAAACTATTAAAGATCCCCATCAAGCACACACTGATGGGACTTGTACTACAACTCTGGAGTCAGGCAGTAGTGGCTCCCCTACATGAAAGAGGGGGTGACCTCAAACAGCAATTTTCTAAAGGCCAATAACCATGTGTGTAATGTGTATATGTTTTTGGAATTGTTAATAACCAACTTAAGATGTAATTAAGAACTGCTGGTTGATATAACCAAACGTTATTTGGTTTCTTTGGGGAGTTGGTGTTCTAGGTTTTCTGACTTAGAAACTGCAGATATAAATATTTAAAAATAAGTAACATGTTCAAGGGGAGTACCTAAGGATGAAAGAAGGGGGAGAAACCATATGAAAGGCCAATTTTGTGTGTGTACCTAGTAGCATAGACTTTGTTTCTTTACATAAACTATTAGAGTTAAGGACAGAAACCAGTCACTAACAGAGATTATAGTGAGTGAAAATTCTGGCTATGTTACTACAAAGTCTAGTAATAGACAGGAGGACATCATTACCAGCCCAGCCCACCAGTGTACACAGATAAAGCCACAAGACCCAGGTGACCCAAATTAAATTACATCTTGGGGACCTGCGAGCTGATGGAGAGGTAGTACCCACTAACTTTCACCATGGAGGTGGTAATAAATGCAGGTGGAGCCGGATTGCCTCCATAGCTGTCATGGAGACTGGTGCTCAACAACCAGCAGTTAGTCTAGAAAAGCAGGTGGTCCAAGAGTGTAGCCTCCCTATGAAGCAGAGTGGTGCATGCCCAGGACCATGCCTTATGAATTGCCTACCCTAAAGTAAGAATTAGAGCATGTGTTCAGAAAATAGGGATAAACTATTATCAGCCACAACTACTCAGGCAGCTACAGTGGCTCTCTAGTCCATCACCTTCCACAGAACTCTTTGCCAGCAGAGCTGATGACCCTAGCTAAAATGTTAATCAGTATGGTATAAAAGATGGACTGAGATGATGTAAGGGCTTATGGAGAATGCTGTAATGCTAAAGAGGAGTATCACTGCAATTGAAAAAATGACATCAGCAGCATGATAGAGCAATGAGTCCCTAAATTAATCAGAAACAGGTGGTGCGGGAGACATCTGAAGAAGAAATATGGACATGGGAAAAATAAATTTAATATGGTGCAATATTTATGCAAAGGAGAAATTAAAACTAATGAATACAAAAAAGTACCACCAAAGATATTTGAAGAGAAATACAGGTAAGGCACCTGGATATGAAAAATTGCATGATACAAAAATGGGGATGCAGAAAAGAGAATTAGTAATGGTTAAGTTACAGAAAAAGACACTGTAGTTATGGATTACCTGAAAAATTAAGGATTTAGTGTAGAAACTTCAACACAGCATGATGGAACAGAGAGTTCTCAAACTAAGGAAAAACAGGTGGAACAGGAGGCATCTGATGAATTGCCACATGATTTTGCTCTGGAGCCTTCAGTAGGAAATCAGTACAAAAGTTGAGTTACAGTTGCACAGCAAGCGAAGAAGCAGGAAGTGGTGGCAATTGACGCAGATAATGTTGAGTGATGGGCCATTGAATTCCTATATGAGGGAGCAGCAGATATTGCAGGGTGTAGCTGAAGAGGATATGACACAGAAAAATGTTCTGGAACTTTCTGTAAAATGTCTACAGGAAACAGTCAGCAAAGAATAT
Source organism: Protopterus annectens (assembly GCF_019279795.1). Classification (NCBI taxonomy): domain Eukaryota; kingdom Metazoa; phylum Chordata; order Ceratodontiformes; family Protopteridae; genus Protopterus; species Protopterus annectens. The sequence continues at coordinate 545,723,019 of NC_056725.1, read as the reverse complement.
GCTCTCAGTTTAGAAGAACATGATCAAAGGGAAGAGTTGCTTGCTTTAATAGAGATGGACAGACAAATTAAGATCGATGAAAGAAATAGAATCTAGAAAGTAAGACCCAAAATGTTAGAAGTCTGTTAAAACAGATGAATATAGCAATCAAAATATTAATAGATATTCGTGCGATATAATAGATGTAAATGGGATACATCACTATACAGCTTAATTAATAATAGATAAAGTCTTACCACAAAAACACAGGGCAATAATGGAAAGGAAGGGAAGAAATAAAATGCCATCATGGAAGCACTGAATAGAGAAAAATATAAAGCAATTACTATAGGAAGGGTCAGACCAACAAAAATACTTAGAAAGACAGATGTGGTAAAAGCATCAGAACAGACCAGGATACATCATGCACTACTGCAAATAATAAACTAAAGATATCAGCACAAGCAGAAAAAAAATAGAAAACATGCAGATAAATATTAAGGAAAAGAACAAAATAAGCATAAGCAAGTCATTGATGAACTCAAAAAAGTTTTATAGAGAACTGGAAAACAAAGCAAAAGGAAAAGAACCCCCACCCAAAAATAATTAGACACATTTTGGAGAAATATTTACCACCACCCTGTAGAACATAACAAAGATATTAAATGGACAGAAAAATTAAAAGAAACAGTAAGGAGTTCAAATGTACAGAACAACATACAAAATAAAGAAAAGCTCCTAATCAGAAAACCCCGGGCCCAGATACAGTACCTAACTTCTAGCTAAGCGTATTAAGATCTTTATATAAAGATTTAGCCCTAAGTAAGGATTACTTATATGCTCATCCCAAACCGACAGCAACCTGGTTAACAGGAAAAACAATACTCCTCCTTAAGAATGAACCTGCAAGCCATCCTAAAAATTACCCATGAATAACTTATACTACAGGCAAATTACTTGCCTGCCAAAGACATACAAATTATATAATGGAATTGATGCAGAAAGTTTATAGTCATTTAGAAGAAAACTCAATCACAGCAACAGAGCAAAAGGGTAACTAAAGAAAGTCATAAGGAACAAAGGATCTTTTGTTGATAAATAAAGCCATAACAGAGAATTATAAGGAGAAGACTCGTAAGTATGGCATGGCTAAATTACTAAAATGCATTTGACAGCATCCCACATTCATGGATACAGGAATGCTAACAGATTTGTAAGATACATCCAACATTGAAAGATTACAATACAGTGACCATGAAACAGTGAAAAACTACTTTGTAGTTAAGCCACAACAAAGAGCAAATTATTATCCCAGGGATAAAAATTCAAAGGGGATATGCCACACTGATTCTGTGTCATTGCTGTTGTTTTGTCTTGCCTTTAAGCTGTTTACTTACAATTTGGTTCTCAGAAAACAACCTTGCTTAAAGACTTCTCATCTACTTTTTGTGGACAACTTAAAACTGTATCAGATGAGTTGAAAGCACAAATGCAAGTGGTTAAAACTTTCTCAGATGATATAAGAATGTCATCTGGTCTTGATAAATGTGCAAAAGCAACATTTAAAGCAGGAGAACTGCACTACCAAGAAAACATCAATCTGGGACAGGAATGTGATATAATGAAACTTAAACAGGAGGCAGTGGATAAATATCTGGGATTTGATGAAGGACTGGCAATAGAACATGAACAAATGCAAATACAATTCAATAAGGAATACTGGAAAAGGCTAAAACAACCAAGATGCTCTTATTGATTTACTTACAGTTTTGGTGTAACTGATTGGCCCCAAAAGGTACTGGATCAGTTTGGAGGAAGACAAGAAAATGCTTCATGGTTATCAAATGATACATAAACCAAGACTGAATATTCCATACTCTGAAGAAGATATGGGGCTTCTCATAAACTGATTACATGAATAGATTTACAGTTATGGGACTGCATAAATATTTGCTGATCTCATCAAATCCAAACCCAGTGAAAATTTTAACACAAGAGAAGAATTAGTAGAAGGTGACCTCTCTGCTTAGTTTATTAGAAGCATTCCAGTGTCAAGTTGGAATGGAAATCAAACCAGTAGGCAAAAATCAGACAGCATCTGAATGTGCTAAAAAAACAAAATAAAGTACATAAGCAGGACCAGAAGAAATGGAAAAAAAATGAGGAAAAGTCATAAATACAGAATTCTCCTGGAACAAGCTCACATTCATTAGAATTTGATTCATGAATTAGAGAGAGGTGAGTTGAAACCAAAAGATGAAAGGTTAAGGATGGCAGCCCAGGATAGTGGATAAATGTAGGTTCTGTAAAAAAAAATAATTTGAAACGGTCACATATGTTCTTGTTGGATGTGATGCACACACATGTGGCAGAAGGCCTGTACACTAAAAAGCACAATAATATGGCAATACCTTTGCATTGGGGATTGTGCAAACAGTGCAGTATAAAAGTAGCTGAGAAGGACTGGAAACATGAACCCATACCTCTCAACTGTCCAGATTTTTGACTCATATTTTTGGTCCGTTCTTCATAAAAATTGTGGTTTTCTGACAAATTATTGTACATTGAAGTCATTAAATAATAATAATAATGACAGGCACGAGTTTCAGACTTTACATCCTTCAGAAAATGCATAGAACAACAGATAGAACAACAGGTTTTGCATTATCAATTAATTAGGTTTATTAAGAGCAGTATTTATAATCTGTTCCTATTTTTGGGCCATTGTCCCCCCATTATTTTTTGCCTTCGTCTAGATGTTTTGCTTTGCCAGGTTGAGAGGTATGCATGAACCATAAGGCAATTATAGAGAATAATGAATTGTACATCACATGGGATCACCCATTACCAACAGTTCAAAAACAAAGATGCAAGAAACCCAGATATAGTAGTCCATGAAAAAATGCAAAAGCAGTATTGTTTACAGAAATCATTACACCTACGATTACACTGCCTTATGTACAGAAAGACACAAAGTCATAAAATGTCAGGATTTACAGGCAGAAACGAGAGCAATGTAGAAGAAAGATACTGAGACAGTTCCAACAGTAGTAGGAGCAATGAGTGTAATAAAAAAGAATCTATAGTCGTACTTAGATACGATACCAATACATATAACTCCATATGAATTGCAGGAGTCATCAATTCTAAGCACACTGTAGGTGCTGTGAAGAGCATTTTTGGCTAGCATTAAATTTTGAAACAATGCTAACTTCATAAACTTTAATTATACCATGACTTAAGAATGGGGTCCACTCTCGTGACAGTATTAGCAACCCAAAAGGCCTCAAGAAATTAAACCAAAAGATAGTTCTGAGTGGGTAATAAATATGAATTATTATTTATGATCATTAAAAATAGAACTAGCCACAAACCTGATTTTAGAGGACAGAACATCAGTGGGCTAAAGAATGGAAAGAGACTAGATGCTGTTGAAAAGTAAGCAGACTGAAATTTTAGTTCTTTCTGAAACCAGTGGAGAATAGTTTGTTATTCAAAAGTGAGCTAGTTTTTGTAATTGCTTTGGGAACAACACACAGCTAAAGGCCTTAACAAGGTCAAAGAATACTGTTCCTGTTAACCTATCATGAATTTTGCATTTAAAATACTATTCAATAAGTATGAACAATACCTTGGATCCTAAAAACAGGACACTGGCCTAGTGGGATTAAGCCAGTTAGCAAAACATAAAAAATGAATACATAAAAATTATACTAAAAACAGAAGTTACATTGACATTCATCTCAAATCACACATTTGCCAACAATAATACATCAAATGGAGGTAAAACAAATAATATATAGCACATAATTTTACATAATGAAATAGAAGCCACCAATGAACGTTTTCAAACTTGTTACCTATCTACATTCACACATTTAGTCACTTTCTTTACCTACCACCTTCTGGAGCCATATTTCCCACTTTGCTAAATAACTGCTTCTCTTCCCCTTTTGCCACATCATCTTCTCTTTTATTGTCAGATTTGTAACTAAATGTTTAAGTTTCCTGACTGAGGGTGGTTCTGCACTCTTCCACATCATAGTAATGCCTCTTTTCGTCATTAATAAGATTATCCATAACAAGCTTTGACTTCCTCTCTTTATACTACTTGCCCAAACACCAAAGTATAATTTTTTCAACAGAACAATCTCCCTTGCCAAGACCTCACTGAGTAAAGATTGCAAGTCTACCACAGTCCCATGTGCCTGATGCCTCTCCTCACCTCAAACAACTTCCTTAGTGGCCCTAGAAATGTCCTTCTAACCACACTCAGAATATAAAAATGTCTAAAATAACACTTCTATGCAAAAATTCTGAACTTCCTAGATTCTGTAGCATATCTAGGAAGCCAGTTAATCTGTTCCCACTCCTGTTCCAACACTAGGACACATCGCCTTACTCCATGTCTTGCTCATTTTTCTAATGATGTTTATATCTTACATTCATTTAAAGCCTTATATATTTTAGATATTAAAGCTTAACTACAGCTCCTCCTCCCTCATCTCTGCAATTAACTTTGGGGCTGACAAGGTAAGCTCTCTCTCCATTCTTTTAGATGGTATCCCAGTCCATTTGCTTAGAGTCTTCTGCTCCTGCATAAATTTAATACAGTCACTTCCCTCCATTGATTCAGGTACTCCTACTGTCCTGACATACCACTCAACCTCTCAGCTTTCAAAATCATAGCAGGGTCCAACAAAAATCATAGCCTTCAAAATTTGTGTATGCATAAAACTAAGCCTCTGGTGGCTTCAGGCATGAAAAAGTAATTTTGTCCTCTTGGGCCTTCATTTCAGTACCACTGCTTTAGGCCAACATCAACACAACCCCCCCCCCACACACACACACACACACACACACACATCCATGGCCATTAATTACAACTACTTGTATGACTAACTGCACCTTAGAAAAGTGTGCATGATCAAACAAATGAAAAATACATAAATAATAGGATCACAGGAAGTTACAAGGCTAATGGCCCTATGGGACTTACAAGACTAGCCAAGTTCTTACTCTTCTTTCCAGGATCAGCACCTACTGCCCCTCTGTCCAAGAGGGACACAGGTGGAACCCCTGGGGTGAATTTATGGTCACCCATCCAACCATCCAGACTGCATCTGAAGAGGGCCAAACAGGTACTCTGTTTGACATAAAGTTGGAGTCTGTTCCAAAGGTGTGGTAACCTCTGGAGACAAATATGTCACTCTAGCAGGTTTTATTAATGTCACATACCAGGTTAAGGTCTTTACAGTGAGTAACCCGTGTAATATTTGCTTTACGGACATGCAGCATTTCCAATACAGCAGGGTCAGAGACTGCCTTGCATGCAAGGCAGAGATCACCTCTTGAGTAGTCTGTATGAAACAGAATAAAGTGACAGTGATTTCAGATGATCCCCATAGGACAGATGCTGGAGATCTTGAATTTTCCTTGTGAGGGACCTTTGTGGTTTCTCCAGTTTCTGCAGGTGCTTAGAAAGGTACATACCAAAAGGGGTGTTGTACCAAAGTATTGGCCTGATGCGGGAAGAGTACAGGAAGGTTATAACTTCCTTTTTTCTGGAAGCAATGCCCTTACTTATGAGATGAACAATACAGAATGCCCTTCTTACCACCGTGGAGACATGCTGGTCAAAGGTAAGGTTGCACTCAACCTGTATGCCAAAGTTTCTCATCACTGAGTGCGCAATTAAGGTGTTGCTACTGATGTGGTAGTTAGCAGGAACATCACTTTTACCAAAATGAATGACAATACATTTTTTTGCACTGAGTTTAAGGTCATGACTTTGGCACTAATCATTTGGTTGTGTAAGGCCCTCTAGTAGGATTCTATGACTGCTCCCAGTTTGCAGTCATCAGCAAACTTTGTCAGCTACAAACCTTTAGTTTTTGCCTGTACTTCGGAAAATAGATTCCAAAGAGTAGAGGTTCCAGGACTGATCCCTGTGGAACACCACAGGTTACAGGTCTGTTGCTGGAGGTGGATTCCCCTATTTTGACTACATGAATTCTATCAGTGAGCCATTTAGTGACCCATCTAACAATATAAGGGTTGATGCCTAGTTGGGTGAGTTTGTCAATGATGCCTGAGTGGTGATGGTGTCAAATGCCTTGGCTATGTCCAGGGGTAGGCTGTATGCATAGATTTCCCTTGTCCAGGGCCTTGGTGACTGTCTAGAAGAAGTCCACCAGGTTTAATAGGAATGATCTCACTTTGACAAATCCAAATGGAGTAGGGTCAAGTGATTGGAGGTGACCTACATCTTTGTTTATAAGGTCCATCATGATTCGCTCCATGGCCTTGCAGAGAAGGCTAGTCATGCTAATAGGTCTATAGTTCCTGGGGTCAGTGGAAGCACTACCTTTGTGCAAGGGAATAACAGTAGCTGTTTTCCATTCAGTTGGTACGAAGCCAGTGCTTAGACTATGATTGAAAAAAGTACCCAATGGTTTTCTTAATTCATGTTGGAGCCCATGTAGGACACACCCTGGGATGTTATCAGGTACCCCAGATGCTGTGTTTTTGGCCTTAGAGAGGGAATTTATGACCTGTTCTTTGGAAATACAAGGTAGGGGGCAGGTGGTAGGGATGTCATAGGATATGTATGGCAGGGATAGGGGAGCGAAGTTTTCACAGAAACTGTCAGCCAACAGGTTAGCTATGTCCACAGGCTCATTATATGTGGTATCATTAACTACCAGTTTGGCACAAATCTGAGCCTTTTTTTTTAGGCTACGGATTAACTATAGAATGCCTTGTGGTTGTCCTTTGTTGAGGAAGCTAATTCGGACACACAGTTTGCTTTAGAAGACTTCACAGGAAGTCTTACTTGCTTGTTTAAGCTGAGAAGGGAGTCTTTCCAGTTTAGGAGGGCTCGCTCCCTCTTAATCTTAGACAACAATTTCTTCCTGTATTGTAAAGTCTGTTAATGGCAGTTTTTCACCAGGCAGGTTTGCTTTTCCTTGAGGAGCTTGTTTTGGTCTTATCAGATACGGCTCAGTCACTGCAGGTATACAGGTGTTCATATAAACAGCATTGGTTTAGAGCTCGGCATAGTTGCCAGTTCCATCTGAGGGAGGAGGTGCAGTGAAGCTATTTATACCATCCCATAAAAAGGTTATAATCTGCCTTGGAGGATTTTTTTTTTTTAGTTTAGTTTAGTTGCTGTTAGGGGGAGTCAGGTGTGATAGTTACTTCAAATGGGATAAATTTCTTCTCAGATCTCACTTGACACCCCTTGTGGGGTGTCAACCAGCTGGTCCAGGGCACTGGAGTCAATGAAGTTGAGGAACCTTTGGGCAAGTGAGTTTGAGCATGAGTAATTTAACCCAGTCAATGGATGGGTAGTTAAAGTCACCCATACCATGATATCTGGATGTATCTGGACAGACTCAAGAATATCCAAATAGGCAGAATGGGTGTCCTGATTTATGGGGGGGGGGGTCCTGTAGCTGGCAATGACTTGAACAGGTGTCCTACCAACAGTTAATTGCACCAAGTGTCTGCAGGGAATTGCTGTTCAACCAATCTGGAGGAGTATTTATCTTGAATATTGATGCAATGCCTTCTTTAGTTTTCACACCTGCAGTTTGAGGTCTGAATAGGTAGAAGGAGGTGTAACCCAACATGTCTGTGGTGCTTTCCACAGTCTTAAATCAGGTCTCCGTGACTGCACAAATGCCTGCGTCTTCCAAGGCAATGACAGCTTCCAGGGAGTGCAGTTTCATGTTGAAACTCCTAGTGTTTAGCAGCATAATGTTGAGGTTGTTTTTAGACAGAGTTTTTATGTTGGGAATTTTGTCCTTGAGACACTGCCTAAAAAGGCACTACAGGAGTGGCAAGAACCTTAGCCAGTAGCTGAAATCCCAGGGATGACAGATGAAGTCCATCTCTGGCAAAGCATTGAGATTGGTCGATTAAGTCATCTCAAGCTGACAGATAGTGGAACCCCTTCGAATGACACCAGAAGCTAAGCCAATTACTGAAGTCAATCATTTTCAGTTTGTATTGAGGAATCATCCTAGATGAAGGTAAAATGTTGCTTAAGGCTAGGGACATACTTGCCTGACACACAGTTCAAGAGCTCAGTCATGTATCTCTTCATATAGTCCAGAGAGGTACATCTCAAATCGTTCACACAAGAAATATTTCTGCTTGCTGATTTCAGAGTCAGACAATGCAACCCACCCCCACCCCCAAATCCCTTAAATCAAGAATCAGGGCCAAAGACCTGAAGTCAGGGAGAGGTTTTAAATACTGTACTTGCATGTTTAGCAAGTTGCTAGACTAACAGTTTTTGCATTAGCAAGTAGTTTCTGAAGGATGTGAAGTCATAAACTTACATGTCTGTCATTCTTTGGTGACTGTAATCCAAAAATATTGTGAGAAAAATCACAAATTTTACAACGTGCAGACCCAAAACATGAGGCAAAAATCAGGCACTTGAGAGGTGTGCATTCTGTGAGCATGAGCGCGCACACACACACACCCTTTGGTAAATCACTGCTCACAGTTACAGCCCAGCAAGGAGTCAGCAGGAAAAATTGTTACATGAAAAACTCACAAATATAACCAAAGTATTGGCAACATAGAGCTGGACGATTTGCTATAAAATCACAAATTTTACATGAAAAGACAAAAATAACAAGCAAAATCAGGGACAGCAGAACAGTAAACCCTGCTTACACTCAACACAGATACAGAAATGTTTTACATCTACTGGCACACCACACTGCAGTCTTCTCATCTCTGGTGCCATTTGTGCATTTCCATGTCTCTTGGTTAACTTTTCCCTCTTTTCGAATACAGCAAACCACACTTTAAAATTTCAGAACTTGCCCAATCACACACAATAAACACAAGCATTCAATATGGAGGGTGAGGAAGAAACCAGATAAATGTACTTCTCAGTGGAGCACCATACTGGAAAGTACAGTTGAGAGATTTTGTACAGTTGGGATATTTTTTTTTATATCGGAAAGGCAGTGGCTGACTTCCATAGGTTTGGAAAGGAAAACTATGAACAGAGAGGTGATTACTTCTTGTTGAAAAGGTAAAGAAATAAATGTGCTTCATGGGTAAATAAAACTAGGACACAACCCATCATTATTTTGTGGACTATGCAGTTTTGTACTTTAAGTAATTTATTCCAAATACTGGCACAAGTGTGGAATGGAATGGGTGGCAAATGAATGGCTACTGAGTAGGTACATATGATTTATCTGGGATGTGGTACAGGCTGTTAGGATTGGCAACATTCATAAAGTACCTGGCTAATTTGACAGCAGAGATGGTACTGTACAACTGGGCCTGGGGTGACAGTTTACATAAGACAATACTGGAATAGTCCTTCTGTAACTCTTTCCATATGAGTTTGCTTTTTTTTAGGAAGGAAGAAAGTATTATTGGTATAATAATAACTTACTTAAATTATCTTTTACCAGAGTTCCAGAGTGTGCAATACTGGCCAACAGGTTACTTGACAACTGTCACCTATATATGTGCAATTTTATCTTTAGTTCAGGGGCTAAATCATGGAGTAGAGAGGTTTTTTTTTCTAAAGGCATGATCTTTACTGCAGGGGATAAAGTATTTTTATTTTATAGCTCCAGAGGACATTGTTGCAGCTAATTTGTGAGGTTATTGGCACCTAGTCTATGCCTGTTTGTTCCACAAAAGGGATTCATTTATTTTGTTCAAGGAATGACAGGTAGTGATTCTACCTGGAGCATTGTTGTGGAGGTGAAGGTATAACTGAGTAAGCCAAAAATGAGAGGGAAAATTTGTGACAAGTCAATCAATTACAGACTGGTCCTCATTAAGTAGTTAATAGGGAGGGGTATTTTATGATTTGGGTAGGGCTGTGTGCTGCAAAGGGAGACAGTTGCAAGAGCGACAGAAGCGTCTCAGTGCTGGTTAATGTCTCTAGTTAATTAACAAAAATACTTTTTTTTTTAATGAAACACCTTTATTGAATTATCACTTGTGACATAGGCAAATTTATATTTATATAAATGCAATAAAACTGTATTAAGTTTGCATTTACAAATGTTACACCACATATATTGCTATACATATAATCTAGGCAACATTACATAAATTATTCAATTCCTGCCCCCCCTTTTTTAACAAGAAACACCTTTATTAAACTATCACTTATGACATAGGCAATCTTACATTTATATAAATGAAATTAAACCACACGACACAATCCTACTTGCAAGCATTTTACCATCACAAACCATAATGACACACTCCAAGTTGCAAATATTATACATCACTTATGATCTACCCAATCATTTTCAGTCAAACATTACATACCTCATTTAAGTCATCTTCTTTTAAACCTCATTCCTCCCCTGTATGCATTGTTCCCACAATTCCCATTTTTTCCTATGTAGTTTGTTCCTACCCTTTTCTAAAGATCCCAATTCCAGTTGTTTTATCTCTGTTACTATATTCACTACTTCTAGTACAGTTGGTTTAGATGTTGATTTCCATTTTCCAGTAATTGCTTTTTTGGCAGCCACCAAAATTAGACACAGCAAGGCCTTACCATGTCTAGGCAATTCCGAATCTGCATCATTGCTCAAAAAATTAATCTCCCTCATCACACCAATCTGCCCACCTAGCAACTCTGACAGTGCATTCTGCAGGAAAAAACTTAAGTCTGCCAACTCACTGCACTCCCAGAAAATATATTCCCAATTATCTCTTTCTTCCTTGTCGCACCTCCAACATTTGCTATCTACCTGAGGAGAAATTCTCTAGAGTCTACTTGGGGTATAAAATATCTATGTAAACATTTCCAAGCAAAAATCCTAAATCTTCTAGATTTTTTTCATATTTGGGAGACATACATATATACTCCCACTGCTTCTTTGTGAATTGCTTATCCAGTCTCTCTTCCCAATGCTTTTTAACCTCCTCCGATTGATTCTTATAGTTATCATACAATATTTTAATATAATCTACTAATTATTCCTTTTTAATGTCAGCTGCTGTTCTAGATTCTACTAAAAACTCTTCTACTGCTGGTCTATCGTTTAGAACCCCCCATGTCTTTCTCTTTGCCTATACCCTGATATCAATCCTTGATAAGGAAAGCAATCTCTAACCTGCAGTTCAAATACATTTTTGGCATCTTCCCATTCCATCATCTTTCCCTCTTTAGTTATTTGCTCCCAATACCTTACTTCCTTTGCCAGTTTTCTCCAATAAATTCCAGCCCCTCTTGCCTATTGTCTATATCCCTAACTGCAGGCATACCTATCGGCAGAATCTCTTTCTCCATTCCGATTATGGCTTAGTTCTTAGGATACTTTCTGCTACCTTACAGATATAATATTCTGTATGACTATTGTTATTCTCCTTAAAGGCCTGCATTCAAAAACCCAGTCTCGCCTTGTTTCTTGAGCTTCCCCCCTGTTTCATCATCATCCCTTTCTACTTTGAATTATAATTTTCTGCTTGTGCTATGTATAGGAGTCTTAACTGTGTAGTTCTGAAATACCCTTCAAATCGGGAAATCCCAATCCACCCTGTTCTACTGGAAGAATTATCTTATCCCACTTGACTCTTGCCATCAACTCCTCCCAGATAAAGTCCGTCAACTTTTTATTAGTTGCGACCTGCAACGTCTCCTCTGGTTGATAAAAATATACCTGACCTGTGTATAAGACTAATGGGACTAAAAACATTTTAACTGCTTGCATTTTGCTATCCATAGCCATATAACACATCTTCCATTTTCTCAGTTTAGTCTCTTCTCACACATTCTTAGCTACCACACCAGAATAATTTTTAATCCATATTCCTTAATACTTCATTTTATCATATCCCCATAAATATGGATATTGCTGAACCAATTCATATGTGGGTACATAATTTACCGCTACTGCCTTTGTTTTAGCTTAATTAATTTTGTATCCCCAAAAGATGGGAAACTGTCTTAAAATGTTCCACAACACTGTCGGGTATAAAATAATATCAACTGCAAACAGAGCCAGCTTTTCTAGACTACCATATCAATTATATGTTTTAATTTCTGAGTCCCTTATTTTCGTTGCCAATGGTTCTATATATAATGCAAATAAAGTGGAAAGAGGACACCCTGTCTGGTTCCTCTGCTCAAGCAGACATTATCAGAGAGGACCCCACCCACTTTAATTTTCACCTCCAATCCCTCATATAACTTTCTAATCAACCTTATAATTTTTCAAGGAAATGCAAATACTTCCACTGTCTTGCTCATAAAGTCCCAGCTTACTCTAACAAAAACACTACTGCTAATATGAAGTGAGAAAGATGGACAGCAGAGCATCATCAATTTTTACATTAGTGAGAACTGGGGTGTACTCTAGTGGCAATGTGGAGTTTCAGGTGGCTGACACCTGCAGAAGTACTAATAATCCCAGTTTGGATTATGGTCCAAGAGACTAAGACAAGAAAGACGCTATGGAGCTGGAAAGAGAATGCATTTTTTCCTGAGGAGTGATACTGCCTCCATTTCCACATTTTTTCTTTTTCTTTCTCATGCCTGCCAACTACTTAACCACAACTGCCTATTAGTTCTCAGTCAATTGGGATGAGACCCGTCATCCATGCAACTATGAGAAATACCTATTTTTTCTGGCCTAGCCCCTCCTCTAGTGGCTGACATGTGAGCCTGAAGGCTGCCACACAAACCTGACTTGGTACAGCCAAACACATGTCCCAAGCCCATAGTGTTGCATGCAGTGTCTACATTACAGCGGTCAGGACAACCTCTCTCCTCCCCCATGATGGGTAAGTCAACGCTGGACGAACTTATTTAAAAAAAAAAAAATCACATTATGCTGTAAGAGTTAAGTGATTACTGTCCCATACTATTGGACTTTGAGGAAATTTCACTTTGGATGGAGTCGTATGCAAGGACTACAGAAGGTACTTTTCACAAAATCTGTAAGTATACCCAAGCAATAAATAAAAATACAATTAAAAGGTGTCTTCAACTTGAGCTCCATGACTGCAAGCTCCACAATGACAGCAAATGTTTCTGTTCTGATGTCTTGTTACTGATTACCAAACAATACCTTGACTTGATCGCCGAACAAAAATCTTGGAAAAAATACTCTAGTGTTGTATTCCCAGAACAGCTACAGAAATATGACACATCAGACAACATGCTTTAAGACCTAAATATAGTGCTTTAACAGTGATTTACATGAAAAAAATTAAACTATAAAGCTCAGAAGGTGCTGCCATTATTAAAAGTAGCTTACAAAATCTCCCACCTGTATACTAAGGAAGCAAGCAAGCTACTGTCATAATGTACTATCAAGGTTGAATACTTTGGACTAGTTTAAGTGTTACTTACTTTGGACTAGTTTAAGTGTTACTTTCTTAACAAAATTCAACAATTCAACAAAGGCAGAAAATAAAATCCTACTATCAGTTTGCCCAAGAACTACCACTAAACATCACTGTACAACAACAGCATAGACCAAATGGCTAACAATTACTGCTACAACAATGCAGGGCATTAACTAGAATGAATTTAAATACTTGGAGCAGGGACAGACCTCATAACCTTTTGACCTTTTTGACATTAAATTTAAGTATATAACTCACTTCGCTATTGACAATCTGGTACAGAGTCCTAGATGACAATTTTTCTCAAAGGGAATGGTGGACGAATTCTCTTTCTTCGAGACACAGATGATGTACTGTCATAGGGACCAAAGCTTGGAAGGTAGGGCTGAAACTAATCTACTGGGATAAACCCATTAGTAAAACACTTCCAAGGTCATGCAAGTGGTGAGCCATGCCCTTGAAAAATGGCAGTTCAAATCTGCGCCCATCTGGTAGGGAAGCAGCGAGTCCAGGAGGGATACAATCCCAATGCCTACCTGAAGTGGGGTTCATGGGTATCAGCAGCACCATGTCCCCAGTTATGTCAAAGCTCCAGATTAACTGGCCTGATCCTGGTTTAGGGTACCTGTGGATGAGATTTCCCCTTTACAGTTCTCATCCATTACTAAAGAAAGTGGACCAAGTAATTGGGGAAATGTCACATTATCCTGCAACAGCACCCAAGACTCATGGTTCAGTGATAAAGAAAGTATCTTCATTCTGGTGGTAGCTTGATTTGTTGCTGTGTGACTGCACCCTTAAGAAAAACTGACTTGATATCAGCTCAGAGCCACAGTGCCTCTCTTCCACATTTACCACGTGTTGTGAGTACACTTGCTCACCAGTTCCATGAGGCCCAACACTCAATGTGCATCAGTCACATGCCCATTCATACATGAGCTCATCGTCAAAGGCAAACTTACACAAAGGTATCTTTCTCCCTCTCGTGCTAGTATGAGGAGTCTGAAAAGACAAACACCACTGTCTTATACAGAGACAAAAACAATGAATCCTCCTGTCTTCCCAGCTCCTCCTGAATGATCCTTTGAATCTCAAGGCTCCTGATGTCCAATATTGGCTAGCATCTCTTCACCCTCCCAAGAAAGTGTAAATGCGTATATGGGGATGAAAGCAGTAAAGCCCATGGTCAGCCCCAAATGGAACCCCTTATCAAGGATGTCAATCTGGGAGTCTAAAAACACACTCTCTTCCCAACAGCATCTATGAAGGCTGAAAACCTTTACTAGATCCTGGCAGGTGATTGGTGATGGTTAAAGTTAACAACCAAGCATTCTAGAACTGACTCCTATGGAATCTTTTTGGTCCAGCAAAGGTTACAGAGACCACATTTTGCTACCTTACAGACTAGAAATCCCAAGGATTTGAAAAGGTGAGGTAACACAATGTACTCTTCTAAAAGGATGGCATTCACCGCCCTGAACTGATTATCTTAGCTGCCTAAAATTCACATCTTTTTTAGTAGATCAGGACTTGAAAATACTGAAAAAAATTTTGTCAATAAAGAAAAAACTGACTTGATTGATTTGATTATTAATGTTGTATAACAAGTTGAACATGAATACACTTAACAAGTACAGCCATGATTTACACAGCAAGGATGACATGGCTTACAAAGTAGACTTGCTTGTAGCCTGACTGCACTGACATTGTGTGTAGGGCTGACTTGAGCATGTACTTACACAAGACAGAATGAATGTTGATGAGACAGTATGAATGTTGATGACTTCTCTTGGAAACCCCCCAAAATAGCAAAGTGGATTACCAGCTCAACTGCAGAAATGCTGTTTCAACAGGAATTCCAAGGCTTGGGAGAAGACCTCCTTGAGAGGAGGTAGACCACACTGGGAGAGAACTATTCATTTAAACATCTTTATTAAATATAAGACTTTTTAAATTAAAAAAAGTGACAGGCATAAATACAGAAGTAGAAAATCAAACAAATCATATAAACAGGTCCTTATTTTCAGGAAGTACTCATATGATTTCTTTTTAACAAGTTTATTCATTCTAACATTACACAAATTATTCAGTTTCTGCCTTTCATTAAAGCTCATTCTTCCTCCTGAACTTTGTTCTGTTAAGTATTTCCACAAATTCCATTTATTTCTACGTAATTTGCTCCTTCCCTTTTCTTGAGATCCACCTTCCAGTTCATCTCATTTACAATATGCAGTACTTCAGATGTAGATGATATACATTTCTATTTCCTACCAATTGCTTTCTTTTTTGCAGCCAATAGCATTAAACATAGTAAAGCCCTTACGCCTTTACTATGTTTGGGCAATTCAGATCCTATTTCCAAAGCTCAAAAAATAACTTCCATAGTTACAACCATTTCTGACAAAGTACTATGATGGAACTTTTTAAAATTTGCCAACTCATTACATTCCCATAAATTATGCTCCCAATTCCATTTCTTTTCCCAATCACACCTCCAGCATTTGCTATTTACCAGAGGAAAAATACTCTGAATTCTGTTTGGGATATAAAAATACCTATGGAAACACTTAAAAACAAAAATCCTAAACCTTCTGGGCTTTGTTATATACTTGGGAGCTGTACAAATGTTTCCCATTTGCTCCTTTGCATACTGCCTTTCCAGCCTCTCTTCCTAATCTTTTCTATCCTTCTCCGATTTGTTCTTATAGTTATCATGACCTAGTTTATATGCCCTACTAATTATCCCCCTTTTAGCAGTAATGTCTGCTCTACATACAACTGAAAATATTACCACATCTGGTCTTATTTAGCAATCCCAATCCCCTGTCCTTGTCGCTCTGTCTATACTCTGTTATCAATCCCTGCTAGGGAAGGCAGTCTCTGACCTGAAGTCCAGATTTCTGCTAACTCTCATTGCACTCTGTTACCTTTCCCTCTCTAGTCATTTCCTCCCTAAACCTTGGTTCCTTTGCCAATTTTCTCTAAGCAAATTCCAACTCCATCCTGCCTACTTTATACACCCCTACTTGCAGTCATCCTTACTGGCAAAAATCTCCATTCTCCATTCCCATGTTAGTTTACCTCTTGGAATACTTTCAGCTACTTTATGAATATAATATTCTGTATGGATATTGTTATTCTCCTTAAGGACCCAAATCCGAAATCCTACATTTCCTCACGTCTTAAACTCCATCCCCCCTCCGTACACTTTCATTATTCTCCCTTTCCATATTGACTAGTAACCTTCTGTTTGTGTTATGTATACGAGCCTTAACTGTGAAGCTCTAAAATATCGCTTCAAGTCAGGTAATAATAAACCACCTTGTTCTAGAGGGAAAATCAACTTATCCCACTTAATTCTTTGCTACTTTCCTCTCCCAAAATAAACTCCTTCAGCTCTATTAATTATGACCCAAAACGTCTGCTCTGGTTTATGAAAATACTCCTGACCTCTATGGAAATCTAAAGGGACTAGAAACTTGAAAAGTTTCACTTGCAAAGTATATGTATGGGCTTTGCTACTGTCAGAAGAATGAGGAAAAAGACTACCCTTATGTTTGCTTGCTCACTCTTTGTTAGCTGAACTTTGTTTTTCTTCCTTTGCCAGTTCTAAATCCAAATATGTTGTTGATCCTCCAGGAAAAATTACTATGAAGAAAGCTGGATATAGCAGCTTAAATTTCACATCTGCCCCTTGACATTCCCTAATTGCTGGGATAAACTGGCTTTTCTTCTTCCTGGTATACAATGAATAATCATTTTCCACAAACACTCTGCTATTCACTATTAATATTTTTCCTTCAGCCACAATTTTGTCAGGAGCAATTTTTTCTGCTGGTATGACAGCATCTTTACTAAGATTTGGAACATAAGCACAATGAACCTTCTCAATTAACAAATCTTGCTGTGAAACATCACTCATGTTGCTTATTTTCACAGAATCAATGCAGTCTGTTCCTTCCAGTTTCTCTGGTACAGCAGAAAATATCTGGTTCTCTTTGTACGCTCTGTCTGACAACTCTATTTTTGAAACAACTTTTCTTGAGAAGTTTCATTTTCAGCCAGCCTTTTTTTTTTATTTCACCCTTTGAGTTTTGCAGCTTTAGCACTTCATCTTAATAGACAGTTAAAGCTTCTTCTATTTTTCTAGCCTTTTATCTGACTTGATATATTCATTGAGCATCTCACTTATTTCCCACATGCAAGATTCTTCCTTTCTGGTTGATTTTCTCTTACTTTTGACAGTTTTCTTTTTTGCTGGATTTACTAGCCAGTAAATGAATTTTCCACAAATTAATACCTTTAATTGGCTTGTTTTTACAACTGCAGTTTTCATAGTGAGAGATCTGTAATCAATCTACTGGAGAGTGTGTGGTCAGCTGGAAAGTCCTAGGACAGAAATGTTTTAATCCCCTGTGCCTCACTCTCCTTTTTTAGACCCAGCAACCTTCCAAGAAAGGAAGACATCCATGAAGGTAATTTTGTGGCAGCAGGCCCAGAACTACCACATGGTCTCTTCCGAATTTCAAGTCAGCAAAAAAAAAAAAAAAAAACAGCAGTCCACACTATAATCTACTTCTGCCTTTGTGGTCAAAATTTTACCAGTTCACACACCTTGGAAAGATGTCACAAACAATTAAAGACAACCTACATGCAGTCATTTAAGGTAATGTCTCGAGTCTCCTAGGTCTTCTACTAAAAATAAATTCATTTAAGACCAAGCAGTTTCACAGGAGGTCTTGGGCAATCCCACACAGTACTGACTAAAGGCATCATAGAGGTGGTCCACATTCAATGCATGTAGGGGGGTGTTTATTACCATCTATCACTACCACTGAGAGGGGCAAACTGCTTCTGAACTTGAGCAGCTTCATCTAACATATCTGGTACCTTTATTTTGAGATGAATGACCTTCAAGGTTTCATGCCCCTGCTACCAAAGGGCATCTGGATGCTATCATGGACATGATGGGTGCTTTCTGGCACATCACTGACTATGGTTCACATAAGAAATTCCACCAATTCAGTCAGGGTGGGTAAATAAAGACTGGTCTTCTTTCCATCCAGGTACTTCTCACATGCAAAACAAATCTCAAATTAAAACCACTATGGTGTAGTAAATACCAATGATAAAATAAATGGGGACTAGTCTTCCTTTTCTTAAAACACCACCTTCAAGGACTCAAACATGTCATCTTCAGGCTGATGACTACTCAGCTATGATTACAGCTGAAGCAGACTTCATTCATCCTTCAACGCACTGCCTCAGGACAAAGGCTATCCTCTTTTTTTTTTTTTTTGTTTGGTGCCTTAAACTATTACAACACTGAATTCACCATGAATGTCCTCCTTGTAATACAAACAATATTCTATATACACTACTACCTTACTTTAATGTAAGACTCTCTGTTCTTATTCAGATTTCGCTTAATAGATGTACCTATATCTGGTAGACCAGATTTGCAGTCTAAATCTGCTGCTTTAGTGCTGCACTGCGGTCTTATGATGCAATCTTGCTTGGCAGGAATGGCCATTTGGAGTAGCCATCCACAAATCCAGTCCAACATACACATTTCTGTGTGCTACTGCTATTCTCATACGGCTTGCCTCTAACTCAAACCTTCTCATTACTGCATGATGGAGAATGGCAACTAGTTTTAGGCAGCACCAATGCTCATTAGCACTGTGGTTTTACTGTGTAAGCATTATTTATTCAAGGCAACATTTACATACACAAATTGAATATTTCTGCTTGAAACAAGTAAAACTTACAAAAAGTCATTAATTAAAAATGTCAATTTGAACAGGCAACTCTTGTGAATGATATTTAGACTTCGCTAATGTCACATAACAGACATTTGTTTCAAGATATTCTTACCTATACAAGCATTTCTAAGCTCAGGAGGACTGTATGAATTTAGCAGTGTGAGAAGCTTATGAGCGAATTCAATTCTTTCTTGCCACTGGATGAGTGCTTGTTTAACATCTGGAAAAAAAGCAAGAGGAAAAAAAAAGCTAAATGTCACAAACAGCACTATAAACTGGCATTTTGTTCCACAAAACAGTAGTCACTTTACTCTGGCAATATACTTGATAACTGGCATTTTCCTTGAGAAAACCTAGTAACTTTGAAAGCATTTTTTTAGTTTCTGAATGGTTCCCTTTTACACTTCTCTGGGCCTTAGATCTTTTGAATTTCAATGAAGAGTAGCAATTCAGATGAGTGATGCTGAATGCACTTCAAAAGCCATTACTAGTACACCATCACTAAATGAGCTGCTGTACTGAAGAACAATTTATTCGCACATCTGTCAAACTACAGTTATGTAGTCCCCATCTGTTAATAGCAGATGCTTGAATAAGATTATCGTTGCTCGATTCATATATGTAATACCTCATCAGCCTCTTTAGCACAAAAATTCTGGAAAAGCTAAAAATAACAGCAGGACAAAAATCAGTAACAGATTTCAAATATTGTTCCTATAAACATATAAAGTATACAGAATAGTAAGTTTACAGAATAAAGAAGTTATGTACTCACCATAATGTTCCATGTTTGTTGTCCATCTTGCTGTTCATTCTTACAATGATGAGTTCGGAGCCGATCCTCGGCTCCGACTTGGCTGAATACTTAGCTGAAAGTCTCAAACCTGGCTCGTGGCAAGAAGGTATCCCACAATGCAGTGGTGTAATTCCCCAGATCTTGTTTGCCGCTTTACGAGGTTGGATGTGCTCATCTTGGCTGTGGCTAAGTTGTGATATATTTTTTTATTACCTTTGTCAAAACTTGTTAAGTTTGTATATTTTTAGCGTTAGTCATAGTAGGTTTAATTTGTTGTCTCTCCTTGCTGTTCTTTGTAATTAGTGATAGTTTTTTCCCCTTTAGCACAGCTTTTGCCATCGCTTTCTAGGCCCCTTTGGTATCCCGTCTAGTGGTGGTTGTTTGTTTGTTGGTGCCTTTATAGCTTGTTTAAGTTAGAGAGCTATACGCCCATTTAAGTTAGAGGGCTTGTACTGCTTTATTGTTTTGCTTGGAAAATAAAACCGTTTTAGTTAGAGGTACTATTTTTTCTTCCCCTGGTTGTTGCTCCTTGTGTTGTCCTGTAGTAACCTTTGGTTAGCTTTAGCAAATTAGTCTTAGCTAATAAAACCTTGTTGTTGTTGCTTTGCTATCGCCTTTAGGGTCTTAACTTGAAAATGTGTAAAGACCAAAAAGAGAGAAAACATAATCTTTCGGGCTTTAAGAAATGTCAAAAGTGCTCGCAAAAAATGTCCATAACAGATGGACATGTTGTTTGTGTTTATTGCCTTGGTGCCATTCATCTCCATGAAGACTGCACCTTCTGTCATTCTTTCAGTGATAGAGTTCTTCAGGAAAGGAGAAACAAGTTGATTCTAAAAGGGCTCTTAAAGCCATTTTTGAGGAAGCCATTCATAGCTCTTACTCCTCTTCATCTCCTTCATCGAAAAAGGATAAATCTCATAAAAGACAATAATAAGTTTTGCATTAGCGTGCATTTTTTGATGGATATAAAGTCTGAAAACTCATGGCTGTCTTTATTTAGTGACTTCAACCCCAAATAATTTGCTAGAAAAACACAAACTTTACAAGGAAAACACCAAAAACATGAGGCAAAACTCGTGACATTCCGTGAAATCCTGGACAAATGAGAGGTATGCTTTGCTGCAGGTAGACATTACTCTAGATCTTTACAGCAGAGATCCCGGAGTAAGTGAGGCTGCAACCTTAACCAGGCATTCAGATGAAAACACAGCTTTAAAAAAAATCAGGAGGGAGAGAGAGAGACTTGTTCTTTCTTCTGACTTTTGTGGTGCTCAGGGCAAGGCAGACAAGACTGTAATAATAAACATCTCTTGTGGCAGGCTGAAAAGAAGAGGCAACAATAACAGTACATATATAATTACAGCTTTGCGACTGTTCCTCTAATCAAAATTTTGTCAGAATACACATGATCAAACTTCACTTACAGACAGCACATTACATCATCTTCTCAAACAAAATAAGTGCGTTTATCCACACTCCTCAATTTAATACATACTATCTCCGAGATCTCACAACAGTGGGGACAAAGTAACTTCCTTAAACCCTTCATTTGCTGATCTGCACTGATGTAAACACAAAAGACCAACCCACACTTTCATCCATCAACCTCACACACACACAGTATTAACAGATCCCTCTTCAAATACACACGCGCGCGCGCACACACACACACACACACACACACACACACACACACACACACACACACACACACCCCAAATCATCCATACAGTCTTGCATCTATCAATCTTACACACAGATTTCAGTGGAATGTAAATAGATGAAAACATTCCAATTATTATGAATGCAAGCTATAATTATATAAACATATATATGTATAGAAAAATATCTATGCCATTATAAAACATTAATTATGAATAGCATCCAAGTCAAATGATTTTCAAGGTTTATGAAAAACATTTGCTGCTATAAAAATCCCAATAACTATATCCACAAGTTAAGAATTACCAAAAAACAGCAAGAAAAACAGGTGGCAAAGACATGCTCTATATATGCTACTACACCAAAAATTCACACAGTAATGAGGGAGGTAGGAAAAGTGGCTCTCCTGTAACAATGATCTTGCTATTTGTATCATCGACCCCCTTCCCATTTTTACAAGGGGCTGAAATGTCACTTCAGCTGTCACCACCTCTCGCAATTCACTGCCACTATATTAACTTCAGCAAGTGATGCCTGAATGTCATAGGTCTCCTCTCATACAACCCATCTATCTCAATAGTGGATTTCCTAGTCTTCTCTTTCCTTCTTTCTGACTCTCTCAAATAAACTTCTACTTTCCAGTACATGTCACCAAAAGACAGCAATCTGCTCTCTCTGACCTTCTTTGCAATTGGAGTTAATATGGCTTCTGTCCCAGTCATCATTCCTTCATCTGTCCCACAGTATACATCCTACCACCTGTATCTGGCACTTCATATCTAGCATCTTAAACTGCTCTGCCTTCACTGTTCAGGTTTCTGTACTATAAAGAAATCCTGGTTGCAACACTGTTTTGTACATATTACCTTTCAGCTTCTTTGGCATTCTTCTGTCACATACTACCCCCCCCCCCCCCCGGCACACTATGCCATTTGGCTGCAGCTCTTTCGTAGCCTCCGTGACATCCCCATTCTGGGCCAGTAATCAAGGAGCCTGAATCATCACCACTGACATTAGAGACAGACATTCACTTGGAACAAAAAATGGATACACCCAGTATTTATAGATGTAGCTCTCTGCCTCAAGCACAAATTCCCTTACGAGTATGCAGGGAACACAATCAGTCTGGGGTCTGGATTTTTCTTTCTCTCTTTCTTCAGGTCCTGGTAAGACACCCCACTGACACAGCTGTACAGTTGAGTCCTTAGCTGAGTGTCCAAGCCAAGTCCCCCAGCACCCTCTCTGTGAAACCAGTGCTCTGTGTCCCTGCTCCAAGCAGCTGACAGACACATGCACACGCGCGCACACACACACACACACACACACACACACACACACACACACACACATGGAAAGGATGGCACAGATTTACTAGCTAAGCCCCCTTCTGCCCAGACTATAAGGTAGTTACTGCCACCAGACACTCGAAAGCCAACTACTCTAAGGCTCTTATAAGGGTACCTAATTATACTGAGTGAAATTAAAATTAATACAAATGGTAGTGTTTTGACCGATGCAGTAAGGCTTTCATGAGTGGCCACAGAGTCACCAAATAGTTACTCAAAGGTTAAAAATATTCTCTAAAGGACCAGCCACAATGGAAAGTTTAAATATATTTAATAATAAATAATAAAAGAACACAAAATATTAAATATTTACAGTAGACACCATAGTTTCAATTACAGGAAATATTAAAGTAACACAGATGAATAGATTCACACAGATACAGAAAAACAGTACTAATCTCACTATATTTTCCTGACTGATCTAAGAATTACTATTCCCTGGTTCACTTACTACAGCAAGGCAAGATGAAGTAGGTGAGGGGTCCTCCTTTGTCAGGTTACAAAAGCAGATTGCAATGAGAATTCGCACTCATCTGGTATTAAATCATTTTTGTCCTAGATTACAAAATGAAATCACATACATCTGTTCATCTGACTTCTGGTTCCCATGCTACCCCCCATTGCTAGAAACTGCCAGGATTTAGCACATACGTGTTACAATACATATATCAAGCTTTGCTAAAGTTTATTGCAGCATCTGGAAACTGTAAAACAATTTTAACACTCCTGCTCTTCCTACAGAAACTAACAAACCATACTTACTTACTGTGTCTCTGGCTTCATTCAAAACTGTGAGATTCCATCTTTATGGCCTACCAGGTAATTTCCCTCGATCTCCCTCTTAAAAGTAAACTACTTACCAGCCTTTCTCATCAGCATTCCTTTTTCCCCACCCTTTAAGTATCTACTTCTGCCGGTCTATTCTTAATGGTTTAATGCAACTCTCCTCTTATTTCTTAGGGCTATCGTCTGTTCCTGAACAAGCTAGCTCTCGTCTGCTGTGTAGGATCTCACCAGAGGATCTTCTCCCTGCCATTTTGGAATTGCTGCTTCTGACCATAATAAATTTAAAGTACATTTACCTAATACACTTGTATTTAGTGCTCCAGCTAGCTTCCTTCTATGCAAGGCTGTGAACAGACCACTGCACCAAGGCAATCCTCCCTCTCTCCCTCCCTCTGCAAAAACCAAGTCAGTTCCTATCCTAATGCCTGTGGTCCCTCTAGTAAAGTCTAGACTTCTCCCTAACTCTCTCTGCCCAGCCTTGCCACTCTCCCCTCTCAGCTAGAGATCTCCAGCTTTAATCTATTCCCTGTTCCTACTACCTGGCCTGGCACTATTCCTTCCTATCTATTTATTGTCTACCCTATTTTTCTCCGTGCTCCTTCTGTTCCTTCTTCTTCATCTCTCTGTGTCTCAGCTTCCCCCTTTTGTTTAGTTGTCATCCAAGATTGCTGTTGTTACTTTCCCTCCTTACCTCTGCTACCTTCACTTGCACCTTTTTACAACCCTGGTAAAACACTGTCCTTGCCTTTCCTTGACCCACCTTTGGTATACTGATTGTCTCTGTAGCAATTACTCTGCGACAGGGGCCTGCCCTGCTCAGTGCTCACTCCGCTCCCCTAACCCGTCCCACTACATCTACCTTTATACCCACAGTTTTTCTCCACCTATCACACAATTCTCCACCCCCTCTCAACTACTTCGTCCCACACCTCCTATTAATACACCATTCTCACTACTTCAGCTACTACCTCCCATATCTTCTATTAAATACACCATTCTCTCACTGCCTATCCCATACCCCATACTCTTCACTACAAACCAACATCCATATAACCATTTCATACCCATCCCAAACCTAAACCCACTTCTTATTAACCCAATCACCTATGTATGCTACACCTAAAACCCTATTTCTTATTCTTCTACCCTTCTCCTATATCAACTTACCCAACTCCCTAATTTTTCATTAATTTATTTATTTTATTTAACATTTGTTAACCAGGAAAGCCCGACTTGGAATGAAGCCAATTTTCAGTGGAGGCCAGGGTAGAAACACTCCAGACTCATGTCTTTATAACGTAGGAGGAAACCAGAGCACCCGGAGGAAACACACACAAATGCAGGGAGGACACACAGACTCTACACAGAAGGCACCCCAGCCGAGAATTGAACTGGAGAACCTCTTACGGTGAGGAGACAACGCTACCGCTGCACCACTTCACAGTCCTCATACTCTCCTCCCTCTCACACTACCTCCACCCACTATAAGAATCAACTTCTCTATGCAGCCCCGATTTCTCCTCACCTCTATTATTCTAACCAGTATTTCCTATTCCACAGAAAGATTCTTGTCACTCCAAATGTACACCCCCTCTTCAACACTCCTCAAACATTCACCTCTCCTCACCCCAAACACTATGACCTCTAAAAGACTACTATCCTTAGTTTTTGATCTACTGTCACTCCTCCTCTCCGGGGACATACACCCCAATCCCGAACCCCCTGCCATCCAAAAAATTAGCTCCATTTTACCCCCAACACAAACTACCCACAAGTCCCTCCTCAATGCCCAAAGCTTTTGCAACAAACTTCCCAACCCCCATGCTTGGCTCTCTCAATCACCCTGACGTCCTTTGCATTTCTGAAACTTGGCTAAAGCCTCATTTATATGACATTGAAATAGTCCCTCCCCAATTACAAACTTATTAGACATGACAGAACCAAGAAGAAAGGTGGTGGAGTAGCCATTCTCTTCCCCTCCTAACACCCTATGCCAAACCTATACCAAAATTCTCCACAGCAGAAATGACCACTGCCCTACTAAAGATTAATAACCACAAAAGTATAGTCATAGCTGCACTTTACATCCCTCCAGGAAACAATACCCCCATCTTAGAAGATATACTTTCCTGGTTCTCATCCAACATTTCTAATGAAACAATCATTCTAGGGGATGTTAACATCAACTGGTCTTCTATTCACTCTACCACAGCCTCCCATAACTTAAACCTTTATGGGTTCTCTCAATTAATCAACTCTCCTACCTGACCCAATAAAGACAACTCCTTCGGTACCATAATGGACTGGATATTAGTCTCCCACCCCAATAATATCTATGAAAGTGGCATTTTACCCAACTCCCTCAGTTGCCACCTTCCTGCCTTTGCAATTTGTTCCCCATCCCCCTTACATTTACTGCGCAGTTATATCACAACCCTCATCCTTTCTAATTTTAACCGTCAGTCCTTCTCTGACACATTATAACTAATAAACTGGAACCCTTTGAAAAATCTTCCACTTAACGATGCTGTCGACTACTTTAATTTTATATTCACCAACATATTAAATAGCTTTGCCCCTAACAGAACTAAAAGAGTGAAATCCAAAATTGCCCCATGGCTCTCCAAAGATACTATTATTCTTATGCACGCCTGGGATAAACTCTGGAAACTTCACCAAAAACTCAAAACTCCACATTCTCTTAATCAATACAAACAACTGGGCAATACGGTAAAGCTGTCTTTTGTTATTTTGAGCCAGGCATCTGGGTACAAAGATAAGCGGACCCCAGACTGCCTCCAGAGCAGGACAGTCGAGCCTCCTCTCAGGAGCGCTGGTAGGGCTTCCCAGAGAAGTGATCTCTGTCACCCTGGTGTTGCGGACCCCCTCTGCTGCGAGGGCGGCATTTTCCATTATTGCCCACTCCTCTGCCCCTTGAGGGGGGTTCACCACATGTCCTGAAAGGCTCCTTGGGTTTTTCAGAACCACATTTTCCTCCCCTTTGACCTTTAGGGTAGGGTAGGGTCGGGTAGGGGTGGAAAACCAGATCCCCGACGCCAGAGTCTTTCCATCCTGTTCACAGCTGGTTAAGGTTTTCTTCACTTTAGGCCTGAAAAGGGACGAGCCATCAAAGGGAGTGTTCACGAAGGACAACTTGAAGGGCTCCGCGAAGGAACACAAGCGCATCCAGGAATGTCTCCTGAAAGCAACTCCTGTACCCACTGCTCTACTCGTTCCATCAGCTGCATAAGAGATGAGACTCATGGATGAGCTGACAATAGAAATGAGGGTAGCAAGCTGGGCGGCAACTTTGTCTGAAGCTCCTGCAGCTACTGTACCCTGAAGAGCATCTCCTAACTCCTTAAGGAGACATCTTTGCAACCTAGTAAAATGGGTTAAACAGTTCAGCGAACAGAGAGCAAAGGTCGCTGAGCTAAACATGCGCTTCCCATATCTATCAGTAATCCTGGAGTCTCTGTTAGGAGGATGGATAGATGAGGAAGTTTCAGACATTTCCTTTTTGGTGGCTGCTGCCACCACCATGGCACCAACCAGAACACCTTTTGTTAAAAATGTTTTGTCGAGGGGGGCAGAAATGAATTTATTCGGCCTCCTAGGGACATGCTCTATAGTATCCAGAGACTCCCACCCCCTTTGTGAGATCAGCTGCATCAGCTCACCGAAGGGCGGAGACACCCAAGAGGTCGACGGCTGTGACCCGAAAGCCTTCAGGAGAAATGACTCATCCTCAGTAGGGCTTTTGGACTGCCAGTCACCCCTCTGCCTAAGGATCTCAAGTATCTCAGCGAATGAGATATCCTCAGAGGGGGACCGTGGGGACCCTTCTGACTCATCTAAGTCAGTATATGATGTTAGAGACTCCTTACACAATCTCTTCCTGGGAACCTCATCAGTGGGAGCGTCTGGTGAGGTCTATGAAGAACAGGAGCCACCCAATGGGGCTTCCTGAGGTTCTGGGTCTCTATGCTTGGTCAGGACGTGTGAGGCAGAAGCAGATACAGGCACTTTAGAGGAGCAGGAAGGCAGACCTGAGGTCGAGGATGTCCTAGGAGACATGACTCTCTTCATGGCATCGAAAGCACCTCTGCTCTGATGTGAGGGGGCAGACGGATCCGAAGAAACCATCGACACCCCCGGCACCAGGAGAGTGGGCTCCGAGCTCGAGGTAGGAGCCGAGCTCATATGAGCCAAGGCCCCGAGAGGCAAAGTCTGAACTAGCAATTCGATCTGACTACCCTCCCCGGACCTGACCAGAGAGTGTTGGCTCCTAGAGTCCTCGATCTGCCCCGAGGATGTCAGAGTGCACAGAACCGAAGACACTGGAGCAGGCGTCGGCTCCGAGGTTCCACTAACATCAGGTGTGCCTCCTCCGGCTCCGAAGGACCAGCATGGCTCGGAGGAGAAAGAGTTAATGTCGGCACAAGGGTCTTTGACTCTGAAGCCATTTGGGTTGAAGCCAATTAACATTTTTGCTAAGGCCAGTGCCAATAACAGCTTCTGCACCACACGATTCACGTCCAGATCTGACAGGGTGATAGATGATCGAGAGGAGTGTACCGAAGGTGGTACCGACTGGAGCAGTGGACCCTTAGGCGCTTCGGACACCGGTTCCAAAACTGGGGACCGGCTCCGAAAGGCAAAGACTGTCGGCTCCAATGGCAGTGGAGCCGAAGTCGAAGACTTTTTGGATTTCTACGAGTCCGATGTCTTGTAAGACTTTGAGGACTTGTTGGATCCATCTTGGTCACTCAAAGCTTCCTGAAATGAAGGCTTCAACAAGCCTCTATCGATGAGTTTCCTCTTCCTTTCCTGCAGGACCCTTGAGGAGAAGGAATGACAAATGGAACAACTGTCTTGCAAATGCAGTGCCCCTAGACAGTAAACACAATTAACGTGGCTGTCTAACAGACATCTTTTGGCCACACTTCGGGCACTTTTTGAAGCCAGACTTAGGGTGCTTATCTTGATCAGCCATAGCAATGTCAGGAAATTACTGTCACAACAAAAGAACTACAACAGTAATGACTCACACAAGCCTAAAATAAAAGTAGGCTAAATTACACAATAGTAAATCTTCACACAAGCTTTAATAAAAGCAGGCTAATCACACACACACAGTAATACATGAATAAATATGTGATATCACACAATAAGAAATTCCAAGCAGACTATGCAAAACGAAGGAGATAGCTACTAAGAAACAACAAACTTATCTAAATTATCTAAGGTTTACTGTAAATTATACTTCAACAGTAATAAAGTACTAAGCCTTATCTATTAAATTTTAGAAGACTAGACAGACCACACAGCAAGAGACTATAACTATCTAAGAAAAACAGTAGAAATTGTGACAAAAGGTCACTGAATAACACACTGTAAATAGAGAGCAACTATTAAACTAGGCCTAAAAGAGGCCAACTAGAAATTTGTTAAGGCACACTAAATGGGAAGGGAAAACACACTGAAAGCTATAAGAGCTTTATCAACTATCCTAAACGATTCTATCGAACTAGCAAAAAATTTTCAATAAGAAATTTTTAATAAGTAATGATAAAAACAGCTTAACTGGCCCGAGCTAAATCAGAACCTCTGATCTGTTGCAGCGGCAAACTAGATCAGAGGTAATTCCAGGTGCATCATGGGATAGAGACTTGACCTTGAGCTATTTGAAGACCTCGAGCTTTGCAAATGGCCATATTGGAGCTGAGGGATCGGCTCCGAACCTATCAGTAAAGAATGAACGGCGAGATTGAACAACTTGACATCCACGTACTGGCTCCGACTGTAGATCCTACTACTCAAAGATCAAAAACAAGTATAAATCTAAAGCTAAGAAATTCTGTAGTAGTATCAGCACCCTCTTCAAACCTGGCAGAAAAGACAATCCCTGCCATGACGCTACTGCTCCAGACCATACCATAGCCACCAACTTTAACTCTTTTTTCATTAACTCTATAGCCAAACTCACCAAATCTTTCCCTGTGTATTCACTAACATCTTCTGCCCCTCTCCCTACGAATCCTTCTCCCTCTGCCAAACCCAATTCCACCCTCCCTCTTCTGCCCCTCTCTCCACCGCTCGCATGCTTCTACCCCTCTCACTCCTCCAACCCCTCTCCCTCTGCCAATAATCTCACCTTCCCCCCTCCCTTCTCCCTCAAACCTATCCCTGATAACACTGTTAAAAAGCTTCTCAGCAAATTAAAACCTTGTTCCAATGCCTCCGATAACCTTCCATAAAACTTTCTAAAGTTAGCTGCTGACGGCATAGCCCACCCCATCTGCATTTTCATCAACTGCTCTATCCAAGAATCTTGTGTACCCCTCCTTTGGAAAAAAGCATTCATCATCCCTTTACACAAGGGAGGCAACAACAATAACATCCCCAACTTTAGCCCCATAGCTATACTCTCCCCTATCTCAAAAATACTTGAAAAATGCATTCACCATCAACTTCTTTCCTTCCTCCTAGACATTAACCCCCTGTCCCCCACACAGTACCTCCACAGCCCTCTTATCTTTCCTTGACAATATCAACCATGTCCGAAACTCTGGTAATAGTGTATCCTCTCTGTTCTTAGACTTATCTAAAGCCTTCGATACCATTTCCCTTAACTTATTACTGTCAAAGCTCTCACACCTTAACCTCTCTCCCCCGACTATCAATTGGTTTTACAGCTACCTTTCAAATAAGCAACAGGCCATTAATAGAACAAATGCAACTCTTCTTTCCTTGACACCCTCAAAGGACGTACCGCAAGGGTCTATTCTAGGCCCTTTACTATTCAATATCTTCATTAATGACTTCCATCACTGCATCCCTAATGCTAAACTTGTGCAATACACAGATGACTCTACCATCATCTGCTCAGCTGATTCTCCCCCAAACTTATGCAGATAACACAGGCTGCCTTTAGTAGTACTGAGAACTGGATGGTAAATAACCATCTAGCCATTAATGCAACTAAAACTAAATTTATGATTTTTTCCCCCTCTATGAATTATGCAATAGGCAAAAACTCTTTCACTATAAAAAGCCAAAACATGACCACTATTGAAATAGTCCCCCACATCAAGCTTCTCTGAGTCTTTATAGAAGAGCATCTAAAATATGACATTCACCTTCAGGCCAGCATCAAGAAAATCCACCAAAAACTCGGTATGCTTTACCGCCATAAACCGCTACCTAACCTCCTCAACTAGGCTTATCCTCTCTACCACCTATCTCCTCCCTCTTATATGGAGCAGCTATTCTCACCAACCTTCAAAGTACCCTCAAAGCTAAGCTGGCATACTGCTACAATAAAATCTCCAAGTTTGCTAAAAATTTCAAATCTTCCTCACACTACTGCATCTACTTACATGCACTGAATTGGTGAGAGCTCCCCAAACATCTCTCTTTCATTCAACTCTCTACTACCCATAAACTTATTTCCGACCCTTCCCACTGCCCTTCCCTTTCCTCCCTCCTCACTTTGCACCTTCCCTGGTCGTTCTCTCAGATCCAACAATCAGAACCTACTTGAACTGCATAAACCTCTACATACTCCTGGCCAATCTCTATTAGCCTTCTCGCTTGCACGAAAATGGAACTCACTTCCTCCCCACATTCGGATTACCCAAAATCCTTCTGCCTTTAAGACCCTTCTCCACTCTTACCTCTCCTCCACCCAGAAATGCTCCTGCTCCCACTCCTCCTAAACTTCCCCTATACCCATCTTGCATTCAAAGCTCTCCACCTCTTAAGCTCTAAGCTTTCCCGACTGTTCTTCTCCAGCCTTGTCTCCTCCTCCTCCTGTTACTGTTTTTATAACAATTGTTTGTTTTAATAATTTGCCTTAGCACCCAATATATTTTGTATGTACTTGGAGCTTTTCTCCACATAACTGTATTAACTGCCAATATATTTTGTATATACATGGAGTTTTTCTCTTTGGGCCTCCATTGAAAATGGGCTTACTATTGCCCAATAGACTTTCCTGATTAACAAACAACAAATAAATAAATAAATAAATAAATAAGAAATAAATAATTTCAAGCTATTTTCAAAGCTAGCTAGAGCTGAACTTAACCCTCTTCTCTTTCAGTATCATCTGTTAACATACATATTTAATTCAGTTCCAGTACAGTCAGGAACCACTGTTGGTACATTTTTAACACAAGCAACTTTGCAAATATATTTTTCAACGCAAGCATCTGTACAAATCAGTTTGCTATACAAGTGGCACATAATTCTTTACAAAGTTCCAGCTAGCTTTGCTGGCATATGTTAGATATCCACTGCCTTACTTCTCCTGGCATAGCTGGCAATACCTCACATCGTCACAGCCTCCTCGCTCAGACTTCCCTTGTTCTCAACCCCCCCTCCCAGACACTTGAAACTCTTAACCTGTTTCACCATTTTCCTTTCTATCTCAGTGTTCAACTTCTGCTATTTATCTGTCTAATGTTATGCTTAGTTATCACTCAAGTTGTGACTGCTTTTTCAGTTAAGGCTTGTTAAAAAACCTGCATAGCCAGTGATAAGTGGGGGTAGTTTACCTCATTGTTATTCGGTTTCTGTCTTATACAAGTGGTACAGTGAATTGTTTTCTGTTTAAACTGTGAGCTTGAACCAACTGAGACCTGCATGAGTGGAGTTAAGTAGATTTTTATCTGCACTATTATCAAATAATACACGATTTAAAGTAATTTGTTTGTGTTGCATTGAGCAATATCTAGCTGGAAGTTGTGACTGTTTTTCAGTAGGTCACCACCCACCCTCCCTGTTTTTGTCTTAGTGTTAATCTTGGTGGCTTTGAAACTGCCCGCCCCTCTTGTAAATTTGCACTTGGATACTCCTCCTGGGCCCATCTCATTTGCTCACTCAAAAAAAAAAAATTATCTGCTTTTACTGTATTTGTGTTTCTTCCTACTTTATTTTGCTTTTGCGTCATCTTAAAAGTACTCAGTTGTATTTATTACTGCTTGGTGTAACTCATTCTAAGCCTTTTAGTTTAAGCACTTGGGCTTCAGACCAGTTGTTTTACATTAAAAAGGTTTGTGGTCTGCACTGTAGTGGCAGGACAGGTAGCTTACATCCTTCTAAGTTGGGAACTGCTGATTGAGGGCTCAGTGTCTGTTATTCTAAAAGTGTATTAGTTCTGGTTTAAGCACTTGGGCTTCAGGCCAGTTATTTTACATTAAGAGGGATCGTGGTCTGCACTCTTGTGGGAGGAGAGGCTGGACTCTGCCCTTCTGAGCTGGGAATTTCTGGTTAAAGGCTTATAGTGCCTGCATATTTGAACTGTTTCTTACTGAAATTGGTACACCTTGTTTGCTGTAGCACAGACTAGATCCAGGCCTGCTGAATCTAGCTTTGTTTGTATGCTTGTTGTTTGTTTGCTTGTTATTTCCCTGAAACGTTAATTCCACCTAAAACGCGGCTTTGCAGCGCTTCTGTGGATCCCTAGTGATACCTGCATTGCTTACTGTACTTATTTCCTTGTTTCACTTGAATGAAAGTTACTGTTTGTCATTTTTGCATTTAAGTTACCTGTAGCACATTGCATTTAAGTTACCTGGCACTTGCATACTAAAGCAATTATATAAGTCAGCACTAAAAAATTAAAAGCACTACACCTTCACAAACTCCCCTTGAGTACCTTGTTCCCCATTGGCCCTTTTTTTTCAATTATAAAGGAATTCCCAATACTATTCTAGCATGTCCAAAGGTCAGTTGTCAATCTCCTCTCCGGTCCAGCTGGTGAATCTGGGAATCTTAAGGCAATGTTACAACTGCCTCATGTACACAGACAACCCTCTCCTCCTCCCAACAAATTCCAACACATGTGAGAGATGCAACCATATAGCCAAACTGGAGGCTAAGGTCTCTCAACTCAGTACTGGCGTAACCAGTCAGGAGGAAAAGGAAACCACACTCACTACAATTCCAATCTCACATAGACCTACCACGATAGCAAACCAAACACATAAACACACAAAAACATACTCGGAGGCTCTAAATAAAAATCTGCCTAAGCAGCAGAGACCTCCAAAGCAGACACCCAAGCAACCGCTACCACAAAACAAAACACATACAACACATAGCTCACAAAGCCAGTGTGCCGCACAGTCACAGCCCTTAAGGCTAAACAACACACCTGATACACTTGTAACAGGTGACTCTATCGTCAGGCACACTGACGTCCCGCTCACCAGGCTGAACAAGGAGAAGGTCACGGTGAGCTGCCTGTCGGGCGCTAGGATCCGCCACATAACACAAGCACTCAGGTCACTCCAAGGCAAGTACAAATATGACTCAGTCACTGTCCATGCTGGTGTGAATGACCTGAGACGTACCTCCCTGGACTACATGAAAAGAGACACAGAGGAGCTCTCTGAGCATGTAGCCCAGGCCGGTATGACCCTGACCTTGAGTAGCATCTTACCCTCACCAAGAATGATGCCACAATATGAAGACAAGATGATCTATTTCAACAATTGGCTTACGTATTGGTGTCATTCAAAGGGGATCCAATGCCTGTCAGCCTGGGATGACATGCTCGACAAGCCACGATGCTTCGCTAAGGACGGCTTGCACCTATCACCCCTGGGCTTTCGGATATTGGCAAAGGCTCTTCCTACCCACATAGTGCCTTTTTTAGGCAAGGCTCAAAAGACAAACCCACCTCCATAGGTATCACAAGGGATAAGAAACTAAGAGTAGTGCTACTCAACGCCAGAAGTCTAAACCTCAAGATGCATGCACTCAAAACTCTCCTTAGCATGGAGAACATCGATATCTGTGCAGTAACAGAAACTTGGTTCAAGGCTCCCGAGAGCACCCCAGCACTACCAGATTATACCTTATACCATGCTTTTCGGCCCCAAAACTTGGACCGAACCACAAAAGGAGGGGGAGTATCAATATTCGTCAAAGATATCCACACCTCCAGGTTGGTGGCACAGCACGAAGCATCAGAGACTATCCATGTGCAATTAACAGTGGGTAAAACTGCCTTCCAGTTTATAGCCTGCTACAGACCACCCTCCCAAACCCAGGAACTCCACTCGGCCTTCCTGAGAACACTGGAAAATATGAAGGTCTCTCCAAACACCATTATATTGGGTGACTTCAACTACCCAAACATAGACTGGGAGCATTACTCTAGCTCCAACACCCTAGCCCAAAGGTTCCTAGAATTTATAAACTCAAATGCTATGAAACAACTTGTTACCACTCCCACAAGAGGGGAAAACATACTGGACCTGATCATCACCAATATGGGGACTCTATGCTCCAGACCAGAAGTGTATCCCTCACTGGTAAGATCAGACCATAAACTAATCTCACTGGATATTCACATCCCGACCCCACCCCCTGCCCAGAAAACCACAGTGAAAAACTTCTCTAAAGCAAATTTCACACTCCTCAAAACCGAGGTGGAATCCTTCAAAGCCCCCGGGCCTGTGGAAAATACGGCCCAGACTGCAGAATCCTTTATAAACGCATTCTATGAACACCTTCAGGAATGCATGGATCAAATAAAACCAAGACCCAATCCTCCAAAGGCAGACGTCCTGTCTGGTGGACCCCAGCCATAAACAAACTATACAATAGAAGGAGGAAGCTACTACATGACAGAGCAAAATCCCAAAAAGGGAAGGCATCTCTGATCAGTATTAGCAAAAAACTATGGGCACTCATAAAATCGTCTAAGGCCAGCTTCGAGAGAAAAATTGCACAGGACACTAAGGATAATCACAAGGCTTTCTTTAGTTATGTTAGGAACCTGGGTGGGAATTCCCAGATATGCTCAGAATTAGTCCAAAATGACAAAAAATACACAGAACCCACAGACATTGCCAACATCCTAGCTGACAGGTTCAGCGCAAACTTCTCCCCCCCCCTCCCCACCAAAAGGGCAAATATCTTTCCCAGCAGAGTGCTGCCCCCCTGACATCTCAGATGCTCAGGTAAGAGCCGACCTTCTCCAAAGCAAAAAACACAGCATCAATGGGACCAGACGGTGTCCAGGCTGCGTCCTACATGAACTCCAAGAAGAGCTAAACCCAAACATAAAACTACTGTTCAATTTCAGCCTTACTACAGGATATGTACCCAAAGAGTGGCGTACAGCAACGGTGGTCCCTCTCCACAAAGGTGGTGCCTCAATGGATCCTGGAAACTATCGCCCCATAAGCCTGACTAGCTTGGTCTGCAAAGCTATGGAAAGGATCATCATGGACCTTATAAATAAAGATATTGGGGACCTACAGACACTGGATCCTACCCAGTTCGGCTTTGTTAAGGGCAGATCCTGCCTCTTAAACCTGGTCGATTTCTTTGAAACAGTCACCAAGGCCATTGACGAGGGGAAGGTGGTCCACACAGCCTGCCTGGACCTCGCAAAAGCCTTCGATACAATACCCCACTCAGGCATTATAGATAAGCTCACCAGCTTAAATATAAACCCCTATGTCACTAGATGGGTTGCAAACTGGCTCAAGGACAGAACCCACATGGTTAGAATTGCTGGAGCCATGTCAGACTCCAAACCAGTTACAAGTGGCGTCCCACAAGGCTCAATCCTGGGACCTCTCTTGTTCAGTATATATTTCTCAGAGGTACAGGCCAACACGGAAGGACTGTGGCTGACCAAGTTCGCAGATGACTGCAAACTGGGTGCCATAATCGACTCTCCAGCCGACACAAGCATCCTCCAAAAGGGCCTCCTAGAAACAGACAACTGGTGCCAGAGCCATGGCCTCAAGCTAAACACCAAAAAGTGTATAGTCATCCCCTTTGGCAAAAACAAAGTGCCCACAAATTACCACATAAGTGGTAATCCATTAAGTACGGAAGAAGTAATTAGGGACCTGGAGACCGAAGTTGATAGCAATCTCTCATTTGACAACCGCGTGGCCAAAGTGGTTAGAAAAACATTTTATATAGCCCACCTAATCATGAAGGGATTCACATCTAGATCAGGGAGGTCATCGTGCCTCTTTACTCATCCCTCATCAGGCCCATAAATGAGTACAATGCCCCTTTTGGGATGTACCTTACCAGACGCCTGCAGCAACTGGAAAGACCCCAAAAGTACCTCACCAAGAGGATCAAAGGGCTCAAACAGATGCCATATGCTGCCCGGTTAAAGAAACTCCAGCTCTACTCAGTGGCATACCGCCTGCTCAGAGGCGATCTGTGCCTGACGTATAAAGCCATGTCCAACCCGGAATTAATGGACATGCTGCACCTCAGAAAATCCAAATCCCATCGAGCTACGCGTTCGAGAGACTTGAACCTCAGCAATGAAATAAATAGGACATGCTGGAGGGACAGATTCATAACCCAGAGGCTCCCTTCACTCTGGAATAAAATCCCAGTCCAGGTTAGGCAGAGTCCTTCATTGACTCCCTTCAAGAGGAATCTAGATGAGTGGATGGGGGATCGTAGGTTTACCCCGGGTATCACTTCTGTGTCACTGTTAGAGGCACAGTATACTAACCTCGAAAAAGGGCATAGCAAAATTAATTTAAAATGGGTGGCAAAAGCCAAACACACTCTGGCTAGGCTTATAAATGCCCTAAGGCAGATAGCCTAGTATGAACCTATGAACTCTGCTACATATGGCCACGGTCACTGTTGCAGGATTTACATTCACAAAATGGAAAAGTATCGAACAATGCAGTTTACTTGTTCCATAACAGTGGCTGGTCAATATCACTTCCCGCAGGACTATTGGCTGCAAACTTGCACTTCTGGAGTGAAAATGCATTTTTATAATGCTTTGAAAAGTTGCGACTTGACAATCATGTGGCAATGTCACATATGCATTTCTGAAGACAGCTGCTGCTCTGATAAAGTGGACCCTAATATCACCAGCTAATTTTCTGTTCTACAAGTAGTTGTAAAGATTGCAGCATTTGGCAACACTGTGAAAAGCTGAACTTTTTTTTTTTTTGCTTAATACAAAATGTTCTGGATTATCGTTAGCTGAGAGAGTACATGGGCATTTTTCAATTCTACCCAGTCTATTTTCTTTAGTGCCGTATAGTGCTAGATTCTGTTTGGAAAATTTGCAGCAACTTTTGCTGTTTTATTTCTTCTATACTAAATCGTCACATTTTAAGTTGCAATATATATTAACAGGTCTATATCACATTGTCAAAAGCTTAATTGTGCTAATTGCTATTTATCAAAACCAATTCAGCGATAGCTCAATTAAGCAAACTATCGTTTCAGTGAACATTTTCCAAGGGAAAAAAACATGGTTGGCCATAATTGGGAATTTGTCCTTTTCTCCATTGTAGTGCAATCTCTGAGTTGGTATATTTAGTTAGGGGGAGTGGGGGGGGATGGGTGAAGCCTTCGACTTTGCAGAGTTTTACATTTTTTTGTATTTGTTATGGTCGGTAGCTGGCCCACTAGTGTTTTTTTCTCTTGGAAAATTTTAGCTGAAACGACTGCTGACTTAATTGAGCTTTCTCTGACTTGGGTTCAATAAACAGCGATTCGCTCAATTAAGCTATTAACAAAGTGATACAGACCCACATTAATAGACAGAATTACCATCAATGTGCATCACACAAATGTTTTGGTTTAAAAAATTGTATTTACTTCCAGATGACATGAACTGTTCATTTACTGCCGTCCCTTAAACATCACTCTTCATGAGCATTATTCTGTATTTACTGTTACCACAAATTCCATTTATTTCTATGAAATCTGTCCCATCCCTTCTCTAAACATCCTACCACCAGTTCTTTTATCTTATTTACAATGATACCCCAATTCCTTGCAAGTACCTTTTTGATCGCCAACAGTATTAAACTTAGTACAGCATTTTCCATGCTTAGGCAATTCTGATCCTACACCCAGCGCAAAAAAAATTTCTTACTTATAATTTGTTCCCCTAACATTTCTGTCAAAGTAGAATTTTTAAAATCTCCCAACTTGTTAAATTCCCACAAAATGTCCCCAGTGTCTTCTATGTCCTCCATCATATCTCCAATATTTGCTACCTACCAGAGGAAAAATTTTGTGATGTTTACTTGGGGTACAAAAATACACACACAAACACTTCCATGCCAAATTCCTAAATCTTCTCGACTTAGATGAACACTAGGGAGCCCTACAGATTTCTTCTAATTGAACCTTAGTAATTTGCCTTTGCTTTCTTTTGCAACCTTTTCAAATTTCTTCTGACTGATTTTGATTGGTATCATGCAATATTTTATATGCTATACTAATTATCTATTTAACAGTATTTTCTATTTTAGACTCAGCTATAACTAACAACGCTGACAACTCATATAGCACTCCACCATCCCTTTCCCTTTCTCTATACTCTATCAGTCCCTGGTAGGAAAGATGATCCCTAATATGCAGTTCAAACTCTTGCTTAATTTCATCCCACTATGTTACCATTCCTTTTCCAATTTTTTTGTTCCAGATACCCGGGTTCCTTTGATAATTTCCTCCACTAAATTCTAGCCCTTCTTGCCTAATTTCTAAACCCCTATTTTGTAGACATCCTTGTGTGTAACATCATCCTTATTTACTCCCATGCTGACTTAGTTTTGAGAATGTGTTGTGCTACTTTATGAATGTAATACAAGGTTGGTATTATTCTCCATAAGGACTAGCATTCAAAATCCTAACCTCTATTATTCTTAAGGACTTTGATCCAAAATCATAGTAACTTCTTATCTTTCAAACTCCACCGCTCTTTCAACATCATCCCTTTCCACTTTGATTTATAGCTTTCTGCATGACTTATGCTCATCAGCTTTAATTACACAGCCTCAAAGTAATCCTTAAAGTCAGGTAACTCTACACCATGAGAATCAGCTTATCCTATTTAACTCTTGCACTCTTCCCCAGCCAAATAAATTCTCTTTACTGGTCAGCCACAAATCCCTGGATTGATAAAAATATGTCTAAACTGTATGTAACACTAAAGAGACTAAAACATTGTCATTGCTAGTATCTTACTATCTATATCTTTAGTCCTTTCCTGGATTTTAAGTGCAAAATATCATCTACAAATAAGGCAAAATGTTCTTGATTACCACTCCAATTATATCCGTGAATTTCAGGATCCTTTATTTTCTTTGCCAAGGGCTTTAAATATAAAGCAAATTAACAGGTGGAAAGAGGATAACCCTGCTTGGTTCCACTGTTCAAACACAGCTTGTCAGAGAGGAACCCTCCCACCTTAATTCTTGTCCTCGACCCTTTCTATATACTCCATAATAACACTAGTATTCTAACACAAATGTTACTATTGCCCTAAACATAAAATCACAGCGGACCCTACCAAAGCTTTCTCTGCATAAATATTCACCAACAACAGTGGAGTTTTCTTCTTTCCTCTGGATCATTGTTGTTTCATTAATGTTATTTATTAGTGATGTAATTACCATAACTTGGTATCTCTGTTGTCCATTCTCATTCTGCTTTACTGATGGGTCTGGATCAAACCCCTAGAATCCGACTTGGTCGCCTTTTTACAGACTTAGCTTCCAGGCTCAAGCTCCTCTCTTACCCATAATTCTCTGTCCTTAGCTCAACCTCCTCAGATTGAGTTTGATGCCTCTTACAGAAAAAGACAGAAAGAAAAAGGAAGCAAGGGTTCAACCTGGAACAGAGGTTCCAGCAAAGGGCTTTCTAGATCCTCCAGAACAAAACATTTTTTTAGAGGGGATGGATGGATGGGTGGGGAAGGTGAAGCAGAATGAGAATGGACAACACAGATACCAAGTTATGGTAAGTACACAACTAATAAATCTGATGTTGTCCTTCTCATTCTGCTTTACTGATGGGTCAGAGTCCCCAGCTACATGATTTCTTGGGTGGTCTTAAGGAAGGCTATGCCAGAGTACAGACGAGGCAAAGGATGTCCTGCTCCTGGAGACATTGTCCAATTTATAATGGGTCATGAAAGTATGAGACTTAGACCAGGTAGCTGCAGCAGAAATGTCATCAATAGGAACTCTAGATGAAAAGGATGCTGATGCACCTATGGATCTTGTTGAATGGGCTTTCAGAAGACTAGCCAACTGCAAACCATGCTTCTCATAAATAAAAGCTATACAACTGGTTATCCATTTTGCTATTGTCACTTTAGAAACTGCTCGACCCTTACAGTTAAGTGAGAAAGAGACAAATAACTGATCAGATTTTCTGAATTGTTTTGTTCTATGAAGGTAGAAACGTAACTGTCTGAACATCCAAGGAATTCAACATATATTCTCCTTTGTTAGAAAAGTTAGGAAAGAACACTGGTAACTGAATGCACTGATTTATGTTAGATTTTAAGGCTACTTTTGGCATGAACAATGGATTAGTACAGAGGAAAACTCTACCCTTGTGAAAAATAATGTAAGAAGGCTTAGATGAAAGTACCTGCAATTCAGAAACTCTTTTTGCTGAGGTAATTGCGATGAGAAAAGCGGACTTCCAAGTTAAATATTTCAAGTCACAATCACTACCTGGTTCAAAAGGTTTTTGAGTCAAACCTTGCAGGATGACAGTCACATCCCATGAGATGTCGGGTCCTTGATCGGAGATCTGAAGGAAAAAACACCTTTCACAAAGGCATTACATAACCTGGTTGAAGCAGCAGATCCTGAAGATAATCCTGAATGAAAATTGGATATGGCAGCTAACCGGAGCTTAACAGTTGTGAAACTAGAACCTTCTTTAAATAAAGACTCAAGAAATGAAAGGCCAGACGAAACAGGCACTGAGAAAGGATCAATGTGGTGATTAGCAGCCCAAACAGAAAATCTTCTCTACTTGCTTTTACATACTTTCTTGGTGGACGCTTTCTGGGAAGCTAGAATGATGGCCTTGACTGGCAAAGAACACCTGGACCCTCTCTCAATCATAGGAACTGGAGAAACTAAGCAGTTAACTTGAGTGTGGGGAGATCCGGGTGGAGTCCTAGCGTGGAGTGAGTTATGAGATCCTGCTTGGGTTCCAGTATCCATGGAGGCTTTCTCAGGTGAGTCCAGAGGAAGGGGAAACCAAACGTGATGAGGCTAAACAAGGGGCAATGACGATCATGGTGCTCTTCAACCATTTGGCTTTCTGAAGAAATTTCGGGATCGGTGGTAAGGCGGGGGGGGGGGGTAAGCATAAAGGAAATGGTGGGGGGGGGGCAATCGTGGACTACAGCATCCCTTAGGGAGATCCCTAATGGGGGGGAATTAGAGCGAAATAGCTGCTGCACTTGTTTTGAGGTGAAGCAAAGAGGTTAAAGCAGGGTTGACCCCAACTTTCAAGTATCTTGTTTGCTACTGACTGATTGAAGGACCATTCATGTGGTATCAGAATGGACCTGCTGAGCCTGTCTGCCAATATACTGGCTTTCCCCAGTACATGTGTTGCAGTTAGAAAATGGTGTGAAGAGCTCACCCATTTCCAAACCCTCATGGCCTCTCTGCACAGTGGGTATGAATTGGTCCTTCCTTGTTTGTTGATATACTAGACTACTGACATGATGTCTGTATGAATCGTAATGGTCCCCAGAGGGACAACATCCTGAAAGGCTTGCAACGAGAGGAGGACTGCTCTCATCTATAGGACACTGATATGTAATCTGGTCTCTTGGACCATCTTCGCCTCGAAAGACCCCCCCCCCCCAAGTTGGGAAGCGCCCGTGGCCACTGTGGCTATTGGAGTGGGAAGGATAAAAGGTCTGCTGACAGACAAGTCAGAGTGAATCCACCATTCTAGAGAAGTTCTGCAAATATTGGTCAACCTGACAGGAACAGATGGGGACTGGTGTAGAATAGACCACTGAACAGCCAGCGTCCACTGTAGAATGCGGCTATAGTATCTGTTTAGAGGTACCAAAATTATAGCACCTGCCATATATTCCAGGGTCTGTAGAATCAATCTGGCAGGAGGAGAGATGAGATAGTATAGCCTGGACCTGAAGAGTCAAGGTGCTGATGCGATGTTGGGGCAAGGAAGCAACCTACATAATGGTGTTTAGCTGGGGCCCCGATAAATTCCAAAGTTTGTACCACAATGGTTGTGACTTTCTTGAATTTATGGTGATGCCTAAAAACTGGGATATCCAGTAGACATAATCCCTGGCCTGAGATAGCGGACACTGCGTAGAGACAGTTAGGAGCCAATCATCTAGAAACAGGAATACCTGAAACCCTTGCAGTTGGAGATGAGCTGTGACCAGTGACATGCATTTGGAAGACACCTGGGCAGCTATGGTGAGACCAACGGGCAGGGCTCTGAATTGGAAGTGACTGGCTGCCCTGCGGAAGCGCAGGTGACTTCATGAATGCTTGACTATTTTGATGTGATAGTACGCATCCTTCAAGAACACAGAGCACATCCAATCGACTTTCCTCAGTAATGGAAGGATAAAACTGAACTGTAACCATACGGAACTGCTCTTTCTTTACACATAAATTGAGCTTGCTTAGATCCAAGATAGGCCTCAGGTCCCGTTTTTTTTTTTGGCAACAAAAAGAAATGGAAAAGTTCAGGGTCCTCTCTACTCGTCTGGCACCTCTTGGGTGACCTGACTCTCTTTTGCAGTAATTTTTTGACTTCTAAACTGTCAACACCCTCTGGCTGGGTGGAACATCATGAAGCTTCTTTTGAATTTTTGGAGGGGCTACAGAAAAGGGAATGTCGTAGCCTCTGGATATTATGCTTTGCACCTAAGCATTTGTTGTTATTAGGACCCAGGCACCTGGATGCAAGGAAAAACAGCACCCCCAACTGCCTCCAGAGCCAGACAGTCAGGCAGTGTTTCAGGAGCACTGAAAGGACATGCCGGAAAAGCATTTCCTGAAGTCCTGATTTTGTGCCCCCCCCCCCCCCACCTCTAGGGCGGTATCTCCCATTAAAGCCCTCTCCTCTGCCTCTGGAAGGGTACTATCCACTTTGATCAGGAAAAGATCATTGGGACTTTCTGAACCAAGTCTTTTTAGCCCCTCTTTGATTCCTTGAGAAGGTTTGTTGAGGGATGGAATACTTGATCCCCACAGCAGACAAGGTCTTACTTTTTTGCTCAGGGTGTCTAACTGATGGTCCAAACAAAGAAGAACAATCAAAAGGGGCACTGACAAAAGACATTTTAAAGGGCTCCACAAAATCATAAAGCCTCATCCATGCAATTTTATGTACTGCAATGCCGGTGCCAGCTGCCCTTGAGAATCCTTCCACTAAATGGGAAACGAGCCTCATGGAAGAATTTTCCAGGGAAGTAAGAGTGGTTAGTTTCGGAGAAACCTTATCAAGATCCTCCTTAGGCATGAACTCCACCAAGGACTCTGAAAGTTCATTAAATAGGTCTTTCTGTAGATGAATAAAATGTGCCAAGTAATTATGTTCTAAGTGAAAAAGTCAGCGAAGCAAAGGTGCACTTCCTGAACCTGTCCAGCACATGGACAGTAGAGCTCTGTTGTGCAAGGTCTTTCTTCGTAGCTGCTGCCACGAC
Organism: Protopterus annectens; assembly: GCF_019279795.1. Taxonomy (NCBI): domain Eukaryota; kingdom Metazoa; phylum Chordata; order Ceratodontiformes; family Protopteridae; genus Protopterus; species Protopterus annectens. The sequence continues at coordinate 545,678,838 of NC_056725.1, read as the reverse complement.
CATAGTGTAAACTGGGATGCCCTTACTCCAAAAAGTTTGTTCTTCAGGGGGAGAATGGATTTTGTCTGGGCACTCTGGTACTGGCTCTGTGATGTCCAGCTTCTTCCAGACCTGATGGGCAACAAGATCTATAAGACCGTTCACCAAGATGTAGATGGACCCACCCCAAAGGCCTCCAGGAATATGGACTCCTCTGAAGAAGGATTTCTGGATGACCAGCCACCTCTTTGCTTTAAAATTTCCAAGACGTCTGAAAGGAGACACCGTCTGGTGTTGAAATGGGAGACCCTTCTCTCTCATCGTAGTCCATATCCTCGGTAAGGGACTCCACTGGGGAGTCCAAGTTCCTCCTCTTGTACTTCCTCTTCCGTGAAATCTCCTCTGTGGGATATTCAGGGCAGGAGTTGGAAGAGGAAGGGGCCACCTCAGGTGGAAGGGTCTGGAAGTACCTACAGGTGAGCTGACCCTGGACAGAAATGGAAGGTTCAAGACTCGGGTCATATGCAAGAACACATGGAGGAGCAGAAGTTAAAGGGTCTGGTTCTCTGCCCTCAGAGAAGGCCATTTCCAAAAGCCGAAGGTCCCAGGGACACCCCTCTCCCCTCCCTCGGGGCTTACGTCCATAATAAAGAAGGTAAGAGCACCCCAGAACCTCAACTCCCAGACAGAACCAGACCCACACTGTCAAGGGCCAAAGCTCCAAGGGGGACAGGAAAGATCCGATAAAATCAGAGCTGAACCCCACCCCTCGGATCTGACTGCTACATCATAGATCCGGGGCACACACTGATCCGAGGATTTTGCAGCAGAGATAGTCAAGGTGATGGGTCAGTGTTGAAGAAGCAAGGTTCCTCTGCTCCGACCCCAAATCCCTTGGGAGACTACTGTCCTGGGGCTCCAAAACCACTACTCTGATCAGAGAAGGAGAAAAGGAAGTGGCAGGGACACTCTTGGATCCACGAGGGGATGGAACTGGAAGCACCCCCATCTGCATCTGGGCCTTGATAATGGACCTAAGCATTTTGTCATCATTGTATATCAACAAAGTAGCAATTTGGATTAAAAAATATCACTCTCATATTATTCAATGACTCATTTGAACATGGAGTTCCATCCTGATCTTAACATGCACACAATAAAAACTGCTGGGCTCACCTTGTATGCACTTGTTTCTTCTCATCTCTATTTGAAACCCTGTCATATTTTTCACAGATGTTTTCACTTCAATAAAAACAGTCAAATAACTAAATATACTAAAATATCATTTCAGCTCACAACATGCACACTAAATTACACACATTTTTTAAAAAGGAGCTCTTGCCCTCTAAATAGCAGCAGTTGCTCCAAATTGATGGCTGCACTCACAAGTATTATCTATTCTAAAGTTAAGTTACCACGCTAATATACATGCCGGAGCCTGTTTTCCCAATTTCACACAAGGCTATCTGTTCTTATATTAATTTCCCTCTCAGATGTGAAAAACAACTTGCTTGCTTTCAATAAATGCTAATGTTCAGGCTTAGGGTAAAGTGCACTGGCTAACCCTAAATAAACAACCTAAAATGTGCACTGTTATATGTAATACATAAAAGTTCTAGGGCTGCTGGTGAGGTAATGGCTTGTACCACTATTCACTTCCCACAGTACTACATCACTTTGCTTTTTTCACTGAACTGCTTGCCAATACTCACTTCATATTTAGATTGTACGTCACAGACCAAAAGAAAGGGACATTCAACATATTGCCAAGACCTCCCACAGTTAATTATCTACTTTTATGAAACATTATTTCTTGGGAATTCTCATATTCAGCCAGGCTTTCCCTTATTTCAGTCTACAATTTCTGCAGTTTTATCAGCTCACCTGAGTGGCTACTTAGAGCTTCAATCTTTCCAGCCTTTCACTTTATTTATTCCTCCAGTATACCACTTATTTTAAACACCTCTGACTGCATTTGACTTATTTTTCTCACTACATTCGTAGAGGTTTTCCCCTGTACTAAAGGAGTACGCATCATTTACTTTATATCCTACTACACTACTAAGACATTTTAATTTACTGAATATAATTTTATATCATGTTTTGGACTGGTAACATATATAATATTACCCATACAAAAGGCTATTTTCACATTAGAATTTCTCCACTTACATCCAATTATGTTTGGTTATCTTATGCTCCTGGCTAATAGTTCTAAATATAGAGCAAGGAGTAACTGTGAAGGTGGACGAGCCTGCCTAGTTCCTGATGTAAATTAAACACCTTAGGTAGCTAAGCATCACACTTCACCTCAGCTTGAGCTCCTCTGTAAATATTAAATATTAATATTTGTGAAAACCGAATGCCTCAAGGGATCACGTCATAAATTACCCTAAAGAAAGGACTAAATAAATAGAGGATATTTTACAAATTCTGTTTGGAGGAGTGCAGTTTTTTCAGTGTGGCATTGGTGGAGGCGTTCATTAGGGTTATTTGTATATTTGCGCCTCTAGTTGCCAATTTGTTTTGTGGTACCACTTCATAAATTACCACCTCACTTTCCTAGCTTTCTTAGCATCCAGAGCTATTAACATTAATATATTACTGCCTAATGCATCTTTCTGAATCATGACAGTTCTGTTAATTCTGTCAAATATTTGCCTCCATTTTATAAATCCAGATTTATCCAAGTCTATTATTCTTGGCAATATGTTTCCCATAAATAACAAACTATGTACTCATTATTCAGAATTAAAACAGTTATGTATGGCATAAAGGGGATATTTCCTCTCCTTTAGTATGACTACAACTATTACTTCTTTCCAAGTCAAAGATGCATCACAACCTAGAAAAAATAAGAAGGGGGTTTCCCTGAATTCTTTCGCATTGCTTCTTTAATTTCATTTTCCTTTATTTCTGATGTTAATACCTCCCTCTTTCTACTGTAACTGTCTGAAATATTACCATTTCCTGTGTGCTACTCTCAGCCTCTAGGTCTCATTTGCGCAGTGTGCTGTAGTAATTTGCTACTGCATTCATGTTTTTTTCTTGGGTCCACTTCTACCCTGCCATGGACATAATTCTTGATTTAGTTATTATCCTTTCAACATTTTATTGCTCAAACATTGACGCAACAATATGACTGCTCTAGGGTTATTATCAAAACTAGCAGTTTTAAAACCTTTGCTCCATGTTCATTTATGTTATTAAATACTTTTGCACAGACATTCTAGCTTCTTTCAATTGTTCTTCAGCCTGTGTTCCATTTTTTTTGCTTCCTACATCCCTTACGTTTAAGACCTCTAGATACCTGAAATCGCAGTTACACTGTATTTCACATGCTTTCACTGTGACCATGTTTTTTTATCTTCACTTTACAATTATCCCAGTTCTTTGCAAGGTCTTTACTGCTTAGGTTCAAATCTAATAACAATTTAGTTAAAGTTTGATCTAACCAATCATTAAATGGATTCCTTTTCAGAAAGAAAATGTCAATATTTATCACAACACACTTGCTAACAAAACTTAATATGTATAGGTGCATGGTCTGACACCATCACCAGTTGACTTTCATGGTTCAGACTAAGTTAGTGTTCTTTGATATGCAACATCTATTGAATCTTGCACAAGAGCCATATTATGCTAAGTGTGTGTGTATAGTTCACTTCTTTCTACCATTTCATTGCAAGAAGCCTAAATCTATGCTTAGATTTCTCTTAAGTGTCTATCCTCAGACGAAATTCTATGATTTCTTGCCCCTACACAGACATCTTCCTTATTTTTTTAGTGTTCTAATCTCCTACTATCATATATACTTGATGAAAGGCTGCAACTAACTTCCCCCTTATTTTTTATATTGTCTCACTATTTTTGGTGGACTATACTGTGCAGCTAATATAAGCCTTGCTTCCTACCAACAAACTCTCAGCACTACACATCTTCCCTGCCTGTCTTTCATTTGTTCCTCAGTCTTTATTCCTGTACCTTTTAATTAATATTAAGACCACTTTCTTTAGCTCCTTTTGTCTTCCAACAAGCACACCTACCTTACCACTTTTCTTTACAAACGTTGTGTGTTCTCTATGACTAAGGTGTTTCCCATAACAGTACTACTACTATAAATGCAGGTCAGTATCTTCTCTTGTTTTTAATCAAAAAGCTCATTTATATTCCAAACCAATACATCAACTTGTGCCATACTACAGATCATAATTTACTGTACTTGTATACTTTGCCATTACAAACAAGTCCTTCCTTCTCCGTTTTTATCACTTTTTGTGGCCCTTTATATATTTGCGTGTAGTAGTGTCTCAAATGAACCAGATCACCCTCCTTCCCCACGGAAAAAAAAACATACACCCATCCTCAATCCCTTTTCCCCTTTTTGCACATGGGGTCAGGGTGTCACTTCAATAGTGACATTCATCCAGACCAGAGCCAAGGTTTACAGCACCAGGTGGCTAACCCTACTGCGGTAGTTCATCCACACCACACACTTGCACAAAGGGCTAATTTAGAGCGTTTTTGGAATGTGGGAGGAAACCAGAGCACCCAGAGGAAACTAACATGAACACAGGGAAGACATGCAGACTCCGCATGGAAAACATATTAATTATATATTTTTTGCAAAGCCATAGACCTAATGATCTGCACAAACATAACTATAAAGCTAGTTCAAATGTTTCTATCATTCAAATTATTTGACAGAATAACAGCTATCATGAATCAATGATCTCTATTTCTTGCCTGCAATTTATTTCTAAAGCTGTCCCTCTAACCTCATGTTGCTAAACAGTAAATATTTCAGATAATGTAGCCAGTTTTAAAAGATCAAGATTTACTATCCAGACACAATGACCCCACCTACTTGCAGACTAGGGAAGGTAAATCTTCCAAGAGCACCAAAAACATGCCAGTGTGCACAAATAAGACAAGAAAATTGAAATGCACTAGTTATTTTTCTCAGTGTCAGTTACAGATAGTACAGTTGTGTAAGATCTTACCAACTTACCACGACAGCAGATGTCCTGCTTCTCACTGCTGCAGTATTCTTTACTTTTGGGATATTTTGCCAAGGATAGATGAGCGTCCGGCCAGCATACCAAAGCCTTTAGAGCTTCCTGGTGCCATATTATGTCAGACATCTGTCCTACGTGCAAGCTGTAAGGTACATATGTGACGTCCGAGAGTGTAATCCTCATAAATGAAGTCCCCAGGAGAACTAGAGCAATCCCAGAGGAAAGCAATTACATGTATATCTAGGAAAGGAAGCAGCAGCAGAAGATAATGAAAGAAAGACCCCTTGCCCAGGAAAAAAAAAAAAAGAAAAATAACAAGGGATAAGAGGGAAAGACAGAATATTGTAACAGTGAGCAGTAGGACCTCTACTGTTATGCTAAGATTTTACACAACTGTAATATGTCCATCCTTATCATTGCTGCAGTATTCTTTACTTTCAGGAGAGTACAAAAAGCTACTAAAAATAAGGGATGAGAGGAAGCCACAGAAGAGCCCTCGAAAAACCTATGAAGGATGGCTCTGGCAAAACCCACACTGAACCTAAAAATGGCATCCAACTTGTAATGTTTGGTGAAAATGTAAAAGAAAACTAAGTAGCAGGTTCTAAGATGGCTCTAGTATCCAGACCTTTGAAAAAAATCACCAGAAGAGGCCACTGCCCTAGTAGAATGAGCATAAATAGAAGAGGAAAGCTCACTGCTATGAAAAGAATGGCAAAAAGTAATGGCTTTAGAAATCTAGGAGGACATGGTTTGTTTAGATACGGGCAAACCCAATTTCCTGACAAGAAAGGAAACAAAAAGCTGCTCAGATTTCCAGATATGTTTTGTCTTGTCTAAATAATATCTGAGCTGTACATGTAAAATCCAAGGTGTGAAGAGCCCTATAACTAGAATTCTGTGAAGAAAGGAAAAAAGAAGGAATATGAATTAACTGATTCAAGGACAAATCACTAATCACCTTCGGCATAAAAGGACTGGTATGAAGAGAAACACTAACCCTGTGAAAAAAAACAAAAAAAGTGGAATCGCCATGAGTGTCTGAAGTTCAGAGACCCTCTTGGCAGAAGTAAGAGCCACCAACAATACTGTCCTCTAAGTCCAGTGATGTATGGAAGAAAAAAACTAAACGCTCAAAAGGAGACTGGGTCATTTTCTCAAGAGAGCATTTGGGAAGGACAACCCCAAAAGCCTCTTAATCCTGCTCTGTTCCTTCCCTCAAAAAAAAAAAAAAAAAAAATAATAATAAAAAAAAAAAAATATATATATATATATATATATATATATATATATAAAATCTTATTCATCAGCTCTTACTGTAACTGTCTTAGTTGCTCTTCTGTGTGCTATCTGTTCAGTCGCTCTTACTCTGCACTTATTACTGCTTGTTAGTAGCCATCTAATTTACTGCCTTCTGCGCTTGTTTTTTAGTCATTCGTTAATTTAATTGCATTTATTTGAACTGTATTTGCCATAGTGTTGCTATACGCTCAGGTGTGCTGACCTGCACTACAATTTGAATTGTATTTACTGCTGTTTTAGCTGCTTTTCTGTAAAAAATAAATAAATAAATAAATAATTCTAAGCTTGTTTCCTGTCTTTCCTGTAACTAGTCAAGTCCAGGTACAGACTTGCTGTATCCAGGACTGTTGGTAAGCTTCTGAGCCCCCCAAGCCTTTCTGTGTTGGAGGGTAGCTTTCTAGCTTATCAGTGGGCATGGTAAGCACAAGGTAGCCTATCTACCACGGGAAGAGTGGGTTTTGGCCCTGAAATTGTAGTTCATTGGCCATTTGGGCAATTTTTCCATCTCATTCTACTTTCTGGTTAAAAGCCTGTTTTGCGTTTGGTCCTCACCTTTCCTATAACTAGTATAATCCAGGTATGGATTTGCTGTATCCAGGACTGTTGGTAAGCTTCTGAGCCCCCCCAAGCCCTTCTGTGTTGGAGAGAAGCCTTCTAACTTATCAGTGGGAGTGGTAAGCACTAGGTAACCTATCTACCACAAGAGGAGTGGTTTCTGGCCCAGAAATTTTAGTTTATTGGCCGTTTGGGAAGCTGAAGGTTTTTAAATAGGTTTTATGTATTTTTACTTTGTAAAGAGAGTCTGAAGAAGCCTTTGGCGAAAGCGCTTACTCTGTGGAATAAAAGCTTTTCTTGTTTTATACGAGTGTATCTCAGTGATTTGAATCAACTAACGTTCTAGTTCGTTTTATTGCCATCAGAGGATCACGCACTTGGTGTTTGGACTGTATTTAAATTTTAGCGTGAGTTCCTCGTCTCAACGGAAAGCAGCTCTGCATTTGGGATTGTGTGTTTACTATTTTGTTTCGTCAGTGCTGCAGGAAGTGAGGATGGCGAACGAAAGTAACCCAAATATTGAGTTACCGTACGTGCCACCTGTAATGGAACGTACATCGAGTGCTTTGGAGAGGTTCAAGATCTGTGTAACTGGAAATAACAACCTACTTATGGACTTTAATCCCGTTGTTGACGGAGATATAAACGTTCAAGCCGATGTAAGTAACTCGGACATTTCCAGAGATCTACAAGAGTTAGAGGTTGTTTTTACTAAACTAATTAAACTGCAAGTCCAGAGACATTATTTCGAAGTATGTTTAAACAAACGAATTATACCACGTGGGCTCCGAATATTGAAAATGCCCACAACTGGTACTTCATTACCGGATCTCTTATATCGTTGGCAGCAGCTTAATTTAGAACTAAGCTTCAGTTATATGAAGCTGCTAGTTGAGTATCATCTGCCCGAGGAAGATCGATTGAGATCCACTGTAAACAAACTGTTTAGAGACTTTAAAGTTAAATATGTTGATAATGCGTGCACGGAAAGATTAGGTAGAGTCATAGAGGATGTTTTGTTTTTGGAGAAACGTCTGTTAGACCAGAAAAAAGTTAAAATTACAAGGGATATACGAGATTTTAACAACAATCATGTCTTCACTTGGCCTAGGGATAGGAATTCACACTCACAGTTTAATAATGGTTTGAATGTAGTGCGAAGGCCCATAGGTAGAACAGGCACAAACTATGTGAACGGAGTTTTAAATACACCAGTACTTTATTCTGAGAAGGTTCAACACAATACCACCTTTGAAGGCAGGACAACAAGCACTTTGGCATTAGGAAATATGAATAGTGACACTGCTAACATTACAGGAATTAGTATGAATACAGGGACAAATCAACAGATTGCAATAAATAGTAATATTGTGACAGAGGCTGGGAGCCCAGCCCGAATACAAGGTAATGGCAGTGACAATAACACTGACTTAGGAGAGAGTCTGACAGGCTGCATTACGGATGTACAAAGATCAGGCGCAGCAGTGGTCAGACCTAAATCAAATAATGTTGTTTCAAATTTGAATAGGTTACCTGCCCCCCTTCCTATAGCCCAAAATCATTTTTTGGACAAGAAACGGTCGACCAGCAGGGGGAGACAGAAGAGGAAAGGGTCAGTAGACGAGCAGGAACAACAAGGCCCCACGATAAAGAAAATGTGGGGAAGACAGAATCACTAGTTATGAACCTATCTGGAAGGGTTCTAAATGAACATGAAGAACAGGTCCTAAGCAAAGGACTTGGATTCATTCCTACAAAGAGTAGTGACCTAGTGGATACCATAATAGACACAAAAATGTTTATCCGTAATTTACAACTTAGGTTAGATTTTGGACAGTTTGATAACAACTCAGAACAGAACAAATATCGTGCAAATAGCACTTATGTTCCACAACTTCATCCAACTATAGAGGTATTTGGGAATGTCGTGGAAGAAGACATATATAGGTGTTATCAGGAGAAAGCTCCTTTTAGACATAGACACAACTTGAACTATAAACAAAGGCAAGCGTTGAAATCCCTGAAAGATGATAATTCCATTGTAATCAGACCAGCTGACAAGGGGGGTCCAGTAGTTATTATGGATTATTCTCACTATGTTAATAAAATGAATCAGATGCTTGTTGATAGACATACATACACTAAAGTAACTAAGGATACACTAACTGAGATGGTTTTCAGCGTTTATAACACCCTAGATGACCTTGTCATGTCATATGATATAACAGAACAACTCTATGATTATTTCAAGGTGAATGATCCCATCATACCAGTTATTCAGGGACTTCCTAAAGTCCATAAGAATTACACAGACCCACCATTGAGACCCATTGTTGCAGGTCAAGGATGGGTCACTGAACCATTATCGATTTATCTGGAGAGTGTATTGAGACCCATAGTTAGTGAAAATAAGAATATATTGAAAGATAGTAAGCAGTTCCTTCTAGACCTTTACTCTCAGACACGCCCCTTGGGTAAAGAACAGCATTATTTCTTGGTGACCCTTGATGTGGTTAGTCTGTTCACTGTAATCCCCAATGACACAGGTATAAGATTGATAACTGAATACTTGAAAATGCATTCAGACTTTTCAAATAGAAAAATAGACCTTATTGCATTATTACTTGAAACAGTATTAACTAATAATGTTTTTGCATTTCAAGAAGTTATTTATTTACAGAAGGATGGCGTAGCTATGGGCACGTCCTGTGCCAATAGCTACGCCAACCTAGTTATGGCTAGGTGGGAAGATGTTTATCTTTATGATAATCCACTCTTTATTGAACATGTTGGCATGTATTGCCGTTTCGTGGATGACCTCTTCTTCTTATGGTTGGGGGATGAACCCTCTCTAAACAATTTTGTATCTTACCTGGACACCACGACGGACTTTCTGAAATTCACTATGAATTTTTCAGATAGGAGTTTACCATTCTTGGATGTGGAAGTATTTAGGATGTCTAATGGTATGCTCAATACAACTATACATAGGAAGGGGTGCCAAAGGAATAACTTGTTACACAGACAAAGCATGCACCCCAAACATGTTTTTGATAATGTCCTTAAAGGGCAATTTATGAGAGTATCCAGACTTAATTTAGAACAAGACAATTATGACATTGGAATACAGGATATGAAAGAGAGATTTCTAGAGAGGGGTTACAAAGAAAAAGAAATATCAGACACTATTAATATAGTAGATTCCTTAAGGGACAGTAGTGCCAGACCATATTTTATGGCACAAGACGTAACATCGAATAGTATAGTTTCAACCACAACTGAAGTTAGAGCCAATCTCACTTTCAGTAAGATGAGCCTGGAAGTGAGAAGAGCCATGAATAGGCATTGGGGAATTTTGAAATCAAACAGGGATGTCAGTGAAATTGTTGGTTCAGCACCACGTATAGCCTACAAAAACCATCCTAATTTAAAGAGTATTTTATGTAGACCAAAGCACCTGTTGCAGAGTAGTAATATAGAGGATAGAAACACTGTACCCTGTGGACATTGTAATCATTGTGGCCTCATAAATAAAGAGATCACCTTTAAGCATCCTACCACAGGACGCATTTACAATTTCAATACCAACACGAATTGTGAAAGTAGGAATGTGATATACATGGCCACCTGCCAAGTTTGCAATGCTTATTATATAGGGAAAACAAATAGATCACTCAAGGAACGGATTAGGGAACATACTTACCATATTAGAGTGGGCACAGAAGTCAATGCATTGGCCAGACATAACAGGATGGTAGGTACGAATCATACCTTTAGGTTCTGTGTTATCCAATGTATCTTCCAAGGCTTTAGGGGTGGGGACATGATTAATCGAACTTTAGAACAAGAGACCAGGTGGATTATAAGATTGAGATCCGACAAACCACCTGGACTCAATGACAAAGTACAGATCAAGCCATTTTTGAAGAGTAGAAGGTTACGTAGGTGATGATATCTCCATCTAATCATATTAGATGTACTATGGGTAGATGACAGCTCTGTACTATTGGTCCTGTGTCATTGGTTATATATTTTCCCGGTATTCTGCTTCACACCATGAATATTTTAGGTCGCATCATCATGATGAGATACGCTCTTTGCACACAGAATACGAGTTTCGCACAGTGATGGTTGTAATTTAGGTGTTATAAATACATAGAATGTTCCATCGATAAGTCATGAAATATTTTAAAATTAACATCTACATACTTTAGATATAATGCTTTGTATTATGTTGCAGAATTTATAGTTAGCTTTGTAGAGCTTTATATTGTAAGTTTGCACTGGGAACTTTAAGTATTCAAACAAATGTACCAGTGGATCGTGTTGTCATACACTGTTTTATAAGTATTTAATGTTTAGTTAGATGTATATATAGGCGTTTAGAGTACCAGCTTTTTAAGAACACAGTTCTGTATAATACTGTTGTTTTACTCAGTAAAGAATTTTATGTCTTTGCCACTTTTAATATAACAGGTGACAATTTGGTGTGTGTTAACCAATAGCAAGCTTCGTGAAGGTTTTTAAATAGGTTTTATGTATTTTTACTTTGTAAAGAGAGTCTGAAGAAGCCTTTGGCGAAAGCGCTTACTCTGTGGAATAAAAGCTTTTCTTGTTTTATACGAGTGTATCTCAGTGATTTGAATCAACTAACGTTCTAGTTCGTTTTATTGCCATCAGAGGATCACGCACTTGGTGTTTGGACTGAATACATAAATTTATGTAATAATGCAGTGCAATATAATCAAAAACAGTAGTTGCAAGCAAATACACCATAAATGAATACCCCAATCAAGTTGTATGAGGAGGTGTTAGCCAAAAGGCCTGTCCCAAGAGGGGAAGGAGGGAGGGAAACCTGGACTGCAGCTGTATTAGCACTCGAACATCTACATTTATGGTAGGTACAAAACTGTACTATGCTCATCGTGCATACAGCTGCAGTCATAACAGATGGGTAGAATCCCAAAGCTAAAAAAAGGGTGGTAGGCACTAGGTGGAACTAGGAGGAGCCAGGATGCCCTGCAAGACTGCAGTGGCAAAGCCTGCTCTAGTTTTGGAGTATAATGGTAGGTGGTAGTGCTTGGAGAAGGTATGCACAGAACTCCAAGTGGCTGCTTCCAAAATATCTTTGGTAGGAACTCCTCTGAGGAAAGCTGCAGAGGTAGCTGTGGCCCTTGTGGAGTGAGATCTGATGCCTGCAGGCACAGTTTTACCATGAAAAGAGTAACAAAAGCGTATGCAGTGGGCTATCCATTTTGAGATTGTCTGTTTGGAAATTGGCTTCCCTTAAGCTCCTATAGCATAGGACACAAAGAGTTGTTCTGATTTTCTGAAAGGCTTTGTTCTGTCCAAATAATAACGTAGCGGTCTGTGGATGTCCAAGAAATGTAGTAGTCTCTCCCCTTTGTTTTGAGGATTAGGGTAAAAGGTAGGTAAGTGAATAGCCTGATTCAAAGCTACCCTGGATACCACCTTTGGCATAAAGGACGGATTGGTTCGTAAGGAAACTCTGTCCTGATGGAAAATGATGAAAGGCTGCACAGACATGAGGGCTTGTATTTCCGATACCCTGCGAGCTGAGGTGATAGCCAGAAGGAAGGCTGTTTTCCAGGACAAATATTGCTAATCTGTTGAGGCAGCTGGCTCAAACGGAGGTAAGGTCAGTTTTTCTAAAATGAAATTGAGGTCCCAAGCAGGTATTTGGTTGTTTCCTTGGGGGTTTTATATTCTTAGCCCCTCTGGGGAACTGTCTTAAGAGGGGATGAGAGAATAAAGGAGGATCAGTGTTGTATTCTGCAGAAATGGCTGAGGCATGGATTTTGATAGAGGAGAATGAAAGTCCACTGCTTAGCAGCTCAGCTAGATACTGTAATATTTGAGGTAAATTCAGTATTCCAGGATTCTGGCCCTTTTTCTCATTCCAGGCACAAAATCGCTTCCATTTTGCAGAGTAAGCTTTCCTAGTAGAAGGCCTTCTGGCCTCCAAAATGACATCCTGCACCTCCTTGGAGAGTAGGGTCTGTTGTGAAGTTAAGGAATCTTCCATGCGGCCAGATTGAGTGTTTTCAGCTGACTGTGAAGAGTTTTGAAGCTGTGCTGAGTCAGAAGAAGAGGCATTAGAGGCAGGGTCCATGGTGGGGAATGCGTCAGGCTCCTCAGGAGTGGGTACCAATGCTGTCTTGGCCAGTCTGGAGCAATTAGAATCATCTTTGGTCTGTCTGCTTTAGTTTTTAATAGAACTTTGGGCAGCAGAGGAAGAGCATAAACTGTCATTGTTGTCCAACTGAAAGAGAGAGCGTCCACTCTCCAGGCCTGTGGATGAAAAGTCCTTGAGCAGAATTTTGTCAATTGGTGAATTTTGTGGGAGGCAAAGAGATCTATGTCTGGCCTTCCCCATGCTTGAATTATTTCTGTAAAAACTTGAGGGTGCAACTTCCATTCATGTGGGTCTGTCATATTTCTGCTTAGGTTGTCTGCCAGCGTGTTTTCCTTGCCTGGCAAGTACTGTGCTTGAAGTTCGATTTGTAATTCCAGAGCCATGTTCCAAAGTGACATGGCCAGCCTGCATAGGGGGTATGAATATGTTCCTCCCTGTTTATGTACCACATTACTGTGGTGTTGTCTGTCCTTATTAGTAGTTGGCCTGGATGCAGAAGGTCTTTGAAAGCCATAATAGCATTTATTACTGCTAGCATTTCCTTTTGATTGATGTGTAGGTGCTTTTCTTTTTGGGAACATTTGCCCTGAATGCACCGATCTGTCATGTGCGCCCCCCAGGCGTAGTCCGAGGCGTCTGTTGTGATGACTTGATTTGCTTGAGGCTTGCAGAATGGGAGACCTCTGTTTCTTTGGCATGCTTGAGCCCACCACAGAAATTCCTTTTGAAGACATGGAATCAGTGGTATTATTGTTTCCAAACTGTGGCTGTGTTGAGACCATAGGTTTTTCAGGTACCATTGAAGTTTCCTCATATGCAGCTTTGCACATGGGATTAGTAGGATGCAAGATGCCATGAATTCCAGAGCCTGCAGGATTTTCCTTGCAGTCAGCCTGGTGAAATTTGCTAGTTTTCTGAAGTATTGAGTTAGTTGCCCCTGTTTCTCTGGCGTGAGGTAAGCCATCTGTGTGTTTGTGTCCAAGTTGGCACTCAGGAAAATTATTTTTTGTGAGGGTATTAGCCTTGATTTCTTTTTGTTGACTGTGTACCCCAAGAGAATTCAACAACATTATTACAAAAGCCAGATGTTTCAGAAGTATGTGCTTGCTATCCGCTTGGATCAGGCAGTCGTCCAAATATGGGTATATTTGTATCCCTTGAAGTCTGCAGTAGGCAATTACTGATGCCAGGCATTTCGTGAATACTCTGGGCGGAGTAGATAAGCCAAAGGGCAATGCAGAGAATTAATAATGGGTTGAATCTGCCAGAAATCTGAGGTATCTTCTGCAATTTTGTCTGATTGGGACATGCAGGTATGCCTCCTTGAGGTCCAATGTTACCAGCCAAGACTCCTTGCCCAGCATGGGAAGAAGCTGCTGTAATGTGAGCATCTTGAATTTTGGCACGAGTAAAAATGTGTTTAGGATGGATAGGTCCAAAATAGGTCTCCAATCTTTTCCCTTCCTTGGTACCAGGAATAGTCTGGAATAAAAACCTTGACCTTGTTCTTGAGTAGGTACCTCTTGAATAGCTTTCATGTTCATGAGATCTGAAATTTGTCTTTGTGCCTCTGCCCTTTGATTGTGTGGCAGGTTTGGCATGCCTCTCTTTTGTGGAAGGGTGTGAAAATGGAATCTGTAGCCTCTGTGTATAATGTCCAGGATCCATTTGTCTTTTGTGACAATATGCCAATTTTTCGAAAATAATGCCAGTTTTCCGCCTAAGGGTGCTGTCATTTGAGCCTTGCTTGGCATGCAAAGGGGAAAGTCATTGGGTTTGCTTTCTGAATGGCTGTGAACTATCCTCACCACCTCTTTGTGTAGGAGCTTGCCATTGTCTGCCTCTAAACGATCCTTGAGCTTGGCCCCTGCCCCTCGGGCTCCTGTATCTACCTCTTTGGGGTCTGTCTGTGGCTGGAAAGGACCAATTTTTGGAAGGCCAATTTCTACTGAAACGTGGAGGTAGTACCTGTAGAAAATCTTTCACTGTTTGCATTGATTTAGCCTTTTCCTCCATTTTCTTTAATACTTCCTCAGCTTTAACACCAAATAATACATCTTTTTGTAGAGGGGCATCTAGTAATTTAGCTTTGACATGATCTGGTAAGGCTTGCTCCTTGAGCCAGGCATGTCTACATATGACTGATCCTGTAACAGCAGCTCTACATGAGGCCTCTAGAGCATCAAAACCACATTGCAAGGTATGTTTACCCACTTTTTCTGCACTATGCATCAAATCCTGCAACTCCTTCAAGTCTGGTTGTTCAGGTTGTGACATTTTGCTTCTCAAATGTGATAACAGAAACTGTTGGTACTTTAACATATGGAACTGGCAGTTTAATGCCCTCATGGTTAAGGTGGCCGAGGTGTATACCTTTTTTCCCCACCTTTCTAAAGCTCTGGAATCTCTCTCTGAAAGTAATGGATTTTTAGCAGTGGAGGCCTTAATTCCCTTGGGGCCCTGTGAGAAAGTTTCTGGGTCAGCCGAATGGCTTTTGTATAAGAATTGGTGTGAGTCAGGAACCCGGTAGTACCTGTCAGGCTTGACTGGGGCTGGAGGTAAAGAGTCTGGGTTAAGGCAGGCCTCCGAATACACATCATCTAGTATGTCTAAGACAGGAGGTATAGCCAGAGGCCTGTGCTGAGGGAGCAAGAGAAAATCCCTAAGCCTTTTCTTGGAGTCTGAGTACTCTTGGCCTTCCCAGTGGAAGTGTTCCCTCAAGGTATGCAAGGTTTCCCCAAGAGAGTAATCCTCAGGGGTGGAGACAGAGGGAATGGACTCCTCTGCATCAGAATCTTCAAAAGGGGAGTAAGAATGTTCCTGTTCATCAGAGTGCTCTGAAATAATGGAGGCCTGGTCCGAGGAGGGGGATTCTTCCTCCACTTTGGGCCTTTTGTCCGGGGGTTGAGAACCCTGATAAGAGTAATTAAATCCTCAGCCATTTTAAGCATCTGTTTTTTAGGCATGGGGCCTGGAGAAGGGCCCTGTGTAGCTTGTCTCTTAGAATGCATGGCTGCTTTAGACTTAGTGAAAGCCTTGATGGAAAAAGAAGAGGAAGGCCTGAAGACACCTTGAGAGGAGGCAGACCTGTCTACATTCTGAGTTTCACCGCCTAGAGTGGCTTCAGTATCTGTAGTCGGGGTGTGGGCCGAGGAGCCTGCGACCTCGGGCACAGGAGACACCGCCAATGAAGTGTCGTCGGTAGGCAGGGGCTGCATAGGCGCCTCGCTGAGAACCGGACCACCTGTAGTCGGCTATGGCGTGGTGTCGGTAGAGGCCGTGGACCTCGTGTGTCGGTCCTTATCTTTGAGTCTTTTAGTCAAAACTGGAGTCGGAGTATCCGACGACATAATGTAGTTACATTTTTTGCCAAAATAGTGCTGGGCGAACTCCGCCCGATGCTTAATGGTGCGTTTGTTGAATGTAGCACAAAAACGACAGACCGAGACGTCGTGGTCTGGGCCTAAGCAAGGAATGCAGAGGGAATGAAAATCCTTATGCGGTATTTGCTTCCCACATGAAATACAATTATTAACTTTGTCTGACATCGGTCTGAGGCAAGAAAAGTTTCCCCAACGGGGTACTTAGCTTTCAAGAAGACTTCGGTTGCAAAATTTTCGTAATTTCAGGAGCTGGCCGACCGGCACTTGCGAACTGCTTCTGCTTCGGGCACCGCGCAGCAAGAAAGACTGAAGAAAATGGCGTCGGCTGGTTCTTTTATACCCCTGTCGTACTGACGTCAGGGAAGAAGCGACGACAACTGACGCCGGACCTAGACTTTGGAATTCGGCCGACCAAGGACCCGCCAGACGGCAGGAGAACCCATCTGTTATGACTGCAGCTGTATGCACGATGAACATCATTGACATCTGTGCAGTAACTGAAACCTGGTTCAAGGCTCCAGAGAGCACCCAAGCACTACCGGGCTAGAACTCATACCACACATTTCGGCCACAGAACATGGACCGAAACACAAAAGGAGGGGGTGTATCCATATTCATCAAGGATACCTACACCTCCAGATTAGTGGCACAGCATGATACCTCTGAGATCATCCATGTGCAACTAACATCGGGCAAATATGCAATGCAAATTGCGGAAAGCTACAGATCACCCTCCATGACCCAAGACCACCACTCCACCTTTCTGGAGACACTGGAAAACATGAAGGTCCTACAAAACACCCTAATATTGGGCGATTTCAATTACCCTACCATTCACTAGAAAAACTACTCAAGTACAAATTCCCAGGCCCAGCACTTCCTGGAATTCATCAACTCAAATGCCCTGGATCAGCTGGTAAACTCTCCTACCACAGGTGAAAACATATTGGACCTGGTCATCACCAACATGGGCGACAGGTGTTCCACACCGGAGGTCAACCCGTCACTGGTTAGATCAGACCATAAACTAATCACTCTGGATGTCCACACCCCACCACCACCCCCAACTAAGGAAACCACAGTAAAAAACTTTTCTAAAGCAAACTTCACCTTACTTAAGACAGAGGTGGTAAGTTTCACAGCCCCCACGCTAAAGGATAACGCTGCCCAAGATGCAGAAACTTTACAAATGCACTCTATGAGCACCTACAAGGATGCATGGGTCGTGCCATCCCTAGCAAAACCAAGACTCACTCCTCTAAGAGAAGGAAACCAGTTTGGTGGACCCCTGCAATAAACAGGCTATCCAATAGGAGGAGGAAACTAGTTCAGAAAAAAAAGCAAATCCCAAGAAGGAAAGACATCCCTGATCAGTATCAGTAAGAAACTGTGGTCCCTCATGAAATCATCCAAGGCTAACTTAGAAAGAAAAATAGCCAAGGATTCAAAAGATAACCACAAAGCCTTCTTTAGCTATGTTAAGAATCTAAGTGGCAACTCGCAGATATGCACTGAACTAGTGCAAAATAGCACAAAATATACTGAACCTACTGATATTGCCAACATCCTGGCAGATAGATTCAGTGCAAACTTCACCCCCCCCCCTCACCTCCAAAAGGGCCCACAACAATACTGGAAAAGTGTAGTGTCCCAAAAAATCACAGACGCACAGGTGAAAACCGCCCTTTCAAAAGCCAAAAACACAGCATCAATGGGACCAGATGGTGTCCCAGGCTGTGTCTTGCATGAACTACAGAACGAACTAACCCCCCACCTAAACACGCTGTTCAACCTCAGCCTCTCCACAGGCTACGTGCCCACAGAATGGCGCACAGCAACGGTTATTCCTCTCCACAAAGGAGGGGCCACAACTGACCCTGGTAACTATCGCCCCATAAGCCTGATTAGCCAGGTCTGCAAGGCTATGGAATGCATCATCAAGGAACTCATTAACAAAGACATTGCAAACCTCCAAACACGTGACCCGACCCAATTCAGCTTTGTTAAGGGCAGATCATGCCTACTAAACCTGGTTGACTTCTTCGAAACAGTCACCAAGGCCATAGACGAGGGAAAAATGATTCACACAGCCTACCTTGACCTCACCAAAGCTTTCGACACCTTTCTCCACTCGGGTATTTCAGAAAAACTCACCAGCCTGAACATAAACCCCTACGTCACGAGATGGGTTGCCAACTGGCTTACAGACAGAACTCACACGGTAAGAATAGCGGGCTCCAGGTCCACCTCTAAACCAGTCACAAGTGGTGTCCCGCAAGGCTCGGTCCTGGGACCCCTACTGTTCGGCATATACTTCTCAGAAGTACAGGCAAACACAGGAGGACTATGGCTAACCAAGTTCGCCGATGACTGCAAACTGGGAGTCATAAATGACTCTCCGGCTGACACGAACATCCTTCAAAAGGGCCTTACTGAGACGGACACCTGGTGTCAAAGTCATGGCCTCAAGCTAAATGCCAAAAAATGCATAATCATCCCGTTTGGGAAAAACAAAACACCCACGAATTACCACATAGGTGGCAGCCCCTTAATACAGAAGAGGTAATAAGAGATCTGGGGACCCAGGTAAATAGTAATCTCTCCTTTGACAATCATATTGCCAAAGTAGTTAGGAAATCCTTCTATGGGGCCCATCTAATTACTAAAGGGTTCGCATCTAGAAATAAAGAAGTCATAGTGCCCCTCTACTCGTCACTCATTAGACCCATCATAGAGTACAATGCTCCATTTGGGCTGTACCTCACAAGACACTTCCAACAGCTGGAAAGACTACAAAAGTACCTCACCAAGAGGATTACTGGTCTCAAACATATGTCCTATGCAGCCCGACTGAAAAAACTCCGGCTGTACTCAGTGGCATATCGCTTACTCAGAGGTGATCTCTGCCAGACTTACAAAGCCATGTCCAACTCAGAATTGATGGACATGCTCCACCTAAAGAAATCCAAGTCACTGCAAGCCATGCGCTCTAGTGAGCTAAACCTCACCACAACAATAAATAGAACATGCTGGAGGGATAGATTCCTGTCACAGAGACTCCCCATGCTTTGGAATAAAATTCCAAATGACATCAGGCAGAGCCCCTCACTAACACTCAACAAAAGAAACATTTGACGAGTGGATGGGTAACAGAAAATATACCCTTGGGATCACTTCATTGGCTCTGCTTGACACAGGATCAGTTAATTAATCAATGGGGAGGTGAAAGCCGACACATTCTGGCTAGGCTTATAAATGCCCTCGGGCAGATAGCCTAGTACCTACCTATGAATAAAATTAGGTCCCAAGGAGGAGGAATAGGCTTTCTTGGAGGCCAAAGATGAAGGATGCCTTTCAAAAAATTGTATGACTTCAAAACTAATGTTAAAGGTGGATTCAGAGGCAGACAAGCGGAAACAGATGAAAAATTAAATTTAGTAAACAGCAAAGAAAAAGGAATTCCGACTGTCACATAAAACAATTTAATGTGCAAAGCTTTCAAGTAAAATACTCTTTCTCAATGCAACAGTGAACAGCTTTGCAGACCAAATTCAAACATACTGTTCAGACTGACGGCAAACATGTTCTGAGGATAAGGCGCTTGTACACAACATATGTACCTTACATCTTGCACATAGGACATACTGCATCCAGAAGATGTGAAGGCTTTGGTATGCTGCTTGGAAGTTCAGCTATTGTCGACAGGACATCACAAGAGCAAAGAATACTTCAACAGTTATAAGGAAGGACATCTCAGTTGGACTAAAATGTTTTCCAGTGTGCATGTTTTACATTAGTTATACCAAATCATCTTCATTCAACAAATTTCCCACAGTCAGTATTTCTAGTGCATTAATTTGTGAATGTTGTTATCTAACCTCTTTTCAGTCAACATAGTCATCTCATTAATTCTGCATCCATTAACAAAAATAATTTCATACAATACTATCAGCTGGTTTCCATCTCATAGTACACAAATTTCCTTTTTCATTCATCATTTGTTTACATTTTTCCTCACTCTTCCACAGCATTTCAGTAACTTTATAAAAATAAAAAGCAAAATAAAGACAGCCTGCAGTTTGATAAAACCAAGCGACAGAGCACAAACCAAATAGAAAACGAAGGCAGCTGCTGTGGAACAAAAAACGACTCCAAAGATACTGTAGTAACACTTTATGAACAAAACTGCTAAAAACCAACACTTGATACACTTGAAACACTTCAAAAAGACAAGAATAAGCGCTTTCGTCAGGTAAATTACTTCATCAGAATGAAACAATGCTGACAACTCAAGTTTAAATAGTAATCCTGGCCAATCATATGAAAGACTAACGTCACTTCCTCCTTGTTTCTAAAAAGATATATATATATATATATATATATATATATATATATCTGTGTGTAAATAAATACAACTGAAAATTCAGATATAATGACTATTGATATTATACAGAATACAATCGTATAATGTTATAGACAGCTTAACTGGAAAACACTACATATTCTTAGTACAAATTGTAGTATGATGTAGTAATCCTACACCATATTATAACATAAACATAGATTTCAGTCTCAATACAGAGGACATGGAAATTCTATCATTCAGTCCTGGGGGGTGATATACATCTAATTTAATTTGCCATTTTAATTCAATAAACTCCAGGAAATCATCCACTGGTTCCCCCCGTGGTCCCAAATCAGCCTGTTCTAATATAAAAAAGAATGATTAGGCTTACTACAAATGTGTTTATACAATGCATTTTTTTTCATTATTCTGCTTGTTATCATATAGGTGCTGTTAAATTCTTGACCCAAGTGCATTTTTGGTTTTTCCCACATAGTAACTTTCACAAAGTTTACATAATGCTAAGTAGACCACCCCTTTACTGTAGCAATACATTTTCTTCATAGCGGTAATATAACCAAAATTATTTAATTTAATTCTTGTAGTATCCATAATGTATGGACATTGAGAGGTACTCAGGTCTGTATCCACACTTGCTTTAACAGTGACTGAGATTTCTAAAAAAGTGGACAAACTTATGAGTGACTCTGTTTTTTAACCAAAGAAATACAAATAATATGCAATTATCCACTTCTTTTTTAATAACTCCTGGCCAAAGAACCGGTTGCCATAGCGACACTGGTGAGGGCTGTTCCAGCACTAACTATTCAAATGGACCTGCTCTACAGACCGTTAATTCATTACACTATGACGAGAATTCGAACGTCTCAGTGGAACAATGGCTTAAAACTGAGTTTGGATTTAACCAAACTGAAAGTGCGAATGTTGGCAACCAGGGAACATTATACCAGCAACTGTTCAATTTTAAAGGTTTATTATCTAAATACAAAAAACTTCAATTAGAAAATGAGTATTTGTCGGAATGTAAAAAACGAGAACAAGTCCCAAAGGGACTACATTTATGGAAGTATCCTACCGGCTTGGAGAAAGACTCGCATCTACATAAAGAACTATTGCAGTTCTTCAACAGGCAAGGTTGTGAACTATTACAAATTTTAATTGTGGATAATAATAGGAAAATGTCCCTATTGCTAAGGGATATTAATCAGTTGGACTCTAGTATAAAAAAACGATTTACTATTTGATGTTAAAGGAATGATTTTAATGCTGTGTTTAACAATGTTAATATTGAACTTGTGGAAATGAAAAATAGGAGAGAGAGAAAGTTGTTAAAAGACAAATTAGATTATGAGGAAGGTAAAGCTTACCCTGAGCCACCGAGGGGGCAACAAAGTTATACAAGGGATGGTACTGACACACAAATGGAAGGGCATGACACTGAAGTCTATGATCAAGTGAACGCTGATACTGAATCCCCTTTAGAACAACCTATTCTACGGAGATCGGAGAGGTTGATGAATCAGAGACAGGGGAGGCAGGATTATCACAAGTATGGGTACAACGTTCGGGGTGCCCCATGGAGGGGGAGATGGGGTGCATACCGGAGATGAATAACACTACCAATACTATTAAATATAGTATTGTTCTCAATGAAATAGGTGACTTCAGTATCTACAATTATAGTCAGGCCAAAGTTAACACCGAGTGGGCTGACTTACTATCTAAGGGGATGAATTCTGTATCAGTTAGGAAGGGAAGTTGATTCTATCTTACAGTTAAAGCTTTTTACTAGGAAAATTAATCTAGCTTTAGTTTTTCAAAATTCTAACATGATGACAGATCTATCAAACCTTCGGAGACCTAGTACATTCCTTCCTCCAACCCACCCTTTAGTACAACTTTTTGAAGACTTATGTGAAGCCGATATTAGAAAACTATTAGATAGGAAGAATAATGTTACTGGCAAATATCTCAACAGTAGAGAGGCAATGCTTCTTAAAGAAATATTTCAGCACTGTGATATCAGGATAATGAAGCCAGATAAGGGTAGGGGTTTAGTTATGATGGATTTGGATGATTATAACAGTAAAATGTTTGATATGCTTTATAGTGAGGTCTATTTAGAGGTCTCACGTAATGAAATGAATCTAGCCTACCGGAACATTGGTTTGGAACTGGAACAATTGTCACTTAATGGGCAAATCACCTTAGAGACCTAAGAATATTTATTAACTGAGCATCCCAGAATTCCAACAATTTTTGGTGCACCAAAAATACATAAATCTATCCCCAATCCACCACTGCGACCAATCGTGGACACTAAGGCCTCAAAAACCTTTAGCATTGCTAAATTTATTGATAGTAAGGTCAAAAATGTCCTTGTACCTCAGTGATAAAAGACTCATGGGACTTTCTCACAAAAACTGAACAAGGTATGTTTGATAAACATCTTATTCTGGCCACTATTGAAGTGTGTGACCTATTTTCGGTGATACCACACCAACTAGGCCTGGGCTGGTTCTATGACTATGTGTGTGCGAGTCTTTTGGCTTTTTCCGGTTAGGGATCGCCACAGTGGAACTCCGGTCCGCTAAAGATTGGCAGTAGATTTTTACGTGCCCAGATGCCGGCCGTGATGCACAACCTTCAACGAAGGTACACCCATTCACGCATGTCTTCACACAGAAGACGCTCTAGCTGAGAATCGAACAGGACAACGTCTTACTGTGAGGCGACAACGCTACCGCAGCACCACCACCGCAGTCTATGACTATCTATGTGCTAATACTGCATTCAACCATGAGACCATATTAACAATTCAGACATGTATGGAAATAGTATTGGAAAATAATTTCCTTACTTTTGAGGGACATCTGTTCAAACAAAGACAAGGAGTTGCAATGGGTGCGTGCTGTGCTCCAGCTTTTGCAAATATAATCTTAGCACAATGGGAGGATTTGTCTGTTGTTAATTCAGAGTTCAGGACTTCATGGGTATTGTATGGGCGATACCTAGATGATATTGTCCTGTTCTGGAATGGTAGTGAAAACGACCTGAACAGGTTTTTCACTTATATTAACGGCACAACTAGCTTCCTGAGATTTACCATCAATAAGGAATTTGACTATGTTAACTATATGGATGTTACCATCAGGAAAGATTATATTTACAATTGTTTCACCTCCCAGTTATACAGGAAACCAACTTATTCAAATTCATTATTGCACTTTGCAAGTGCGCACCCATTGCACCAAAAGAAGGCCCTAGTAAAAGGTCAATATGTGAGATTGGCCAGAATGGTATCTGATCTGGACGAGTTTAAGAAGGAATGAGAAATAATGAAAACCATGTTCTTAAGGACAGGCTACCCTGAGACCGCTGTCACTGACATCTTTAACGAAATTAAAAATAAAAGGATCAATGGTCATTTTTCCTCTTTACTAGCCCAGGCCAATATCTGTAGCAAGAATAATAGTAGCAATAGACCTTTGGGTTTTGGACGTGCACTTACCCTCACATATACATCTAATTTTTCTGACATCAGGGATATTATTTTCAAATATTGGAAAATTTTTGATGTAGACTTGGATGTGCAGGGAAAAGTTGGCACCAAACCCATTGCTGTCTATAAGAAGTATACTTCATTCAAAGGGCTTTTTGAAAGGAACAAATCTAACTTAGGGCAAGGTGGCACTTTTAAATGTGGAAGATGCTCTCAATGTCCATACATTATGGATACTACAAGAATTAAATTAAATAATTTTGGTTATATTAACACTATGAAGAAAATGTATTGCTACAGTAAAGAGGTGGTCTACTTAGCATTATGTAAACTTTGTCAAAGTTACTATGTGGGAAAAAACAAAAATGCACTTAGGTCAAGAATTTATCAGCACCTATATGATATCAAGCAGAATAATGATAAAACTGCATTGTATAAACACATTAGTAGTAAGCCTAATCATTCTTTTAGATTTTTTACATTAGAATAGGCTGATTTGGGCCCACCGGGGGGGGGGGACCAGTGGATGATTTCCTGGAGTTTATTGAATTAAAATGGCAAATTAAATTAGATGTATATCACCCCCCAGGACTGACTGATAGAATTTCCATGTCCTCTGTATTGAGACTGAAATCTATGTTTATGTTATAATATGGTGTAGGATTACTACATCATACTACAATTTGTACTAAGAATATGTAGTGTTTTCCAGTTAAGCTGTCTACAACATTATACTATTGTATTCTGTATAATATCAACAGTCATTATATCTGAATTTTCAGTTGTATTTATTTACACACAGATATATATATATATATATATATATATATATCTTTTTAGAAACAAGGAGGAAGCGATGTTAGTCTTTCATATGATTGGCCAGGATTACTATTTAAACTTGAGTTGTCAGCATTGTTTCATTCTGATGAAGTCATTTACCTGACGAAAGCGCTTAATCTCGTCTTTTTGAAGTGTTTCAAGTGCATCAAGTGTTCATTTTTAGTAGTTTTGTTCATAAAGTGTTACTACATTATCTTTGGAGTCATTTTTTGTTCCACAGTCTGCAGTTTGAAAACAGGGACTACTATTAAACAGCGTGAAACAGATGTTCCGCCCCATTAAATTAAATATTAACTTTTATTTTTAAAGTGAAGTTTTGGCATACATTAACAAGTTTACAGTTATTTTCTATGCATTTAAGTCAAATAGTTATGCTTTGTCAAGTACTTACTGATTTCAGTGGTTTTAAGGAGTCATTCAAAATGCAACTCATATTTTAAAACTACTAGATCATTTCCCATATAAATATTAAGCCTTTTTAAATAATGTCTTCTTTTAATGTTCCCAGTGCACTGTTTTTATGAAGTATATCATTTTTATGTGCAAAAATGTTTCTCCTCCTTTGTTTTATCCATAATTTTCTTTAGGAAAAAAGGAAAACGTTTAGCAGTAAATTTCTCCCTTAAAGTGTCCATTGTTAGATTTTATGCATCTGTTGAAGGATTGCATGTATCCTCCAGCTGTTTTCTCTTTTCCTACTCATCTTGTGCCTGTTGAAGATCTGTGCAGATTTTTAACTCATGAGGATAGGACACTTGAGGTACAGCAGGACACAATAATCTGAAATGTAGATTTGTTTACTTGCAAAGTTTATGGAAGGAATTAAAAAAGAAGTTATGTACTCACCATAATATTCCATCTGTGTTATCAATTTTCATTCCTCCTCGACTGATGGATTCGGATCAGAGGCATTGGATCCAACTCGGCTGCTTGTAAAAGTCGTGGCAATCCAAAGCGCTCAAGCTTCTCCATTACCCATAATGCATCCTCCCCATTACCTCAGATCTTGTTTGCAAGCACTAACAAAGATGCAGTCTTATAATTTATACATATACTTGACCAATTTGGACGAAGAGAAAGGACAGAGAGTCTTAGAGAAGAAGGGGCAATGCCATTCCTGGAGTTGGTAAAGGCATAAAGATGCAACCCAATTGCTGTATCCTCTCGCTCTCCTAAAAGAAAAACCTAAAAGGTTGGTAGTTGGTGGGAGGGGGAGTCGAAGAAGAATGAAAATCGAGCCATTCCTCCAAAAACTTGTAATACTAAGCGGGCCGAGACTGTGGTACTGCAAAGTATTTTGTTGACTTGAAACCTTAAGGTTTGAACTCTGGTAAGAGGAAGAGAGGCTATTGTTGACCTTGTGTCTAGTAGAGCTCCTATGAATGCTAGAATTTGAATTGCTTCTAGATTTGACTTCTCGAAGTTTATGGTTATTCCTAATCTTGTGCAGGTCTGGATGATCTCTTCTTTTGCTATAATGAGCTGATGCCTGGTCACAACAGTAATGAGCCAGTCGTCTAAGTATGGAAACACACAAAATTCCTGCAGTCTCAAGTGAGCTGCTACCACTGCAATACATTTGGTGAACACCCTGGGGACTGTGTTGAGGTCAAAGGGCAGTGCTCTGAACTGATAATTACTGGCTCTCAGCCAGAAGCACAAGAATCTCCAGGATAACTTGTTTAGTTTAATATGATAGTACACATCCTGGAGATCTACTGAGCACATCCAGTCATCCTTTTCCAGAAACGGAAGAATGGACTGAACCGTGACCATCCAGAACTTTGTCTTTTGAACAAATCTGTTTAGATTGCTGAGATCCAGAATCGGTCTCCAGTCTCCTATTTTCTTTGGCACTAAAAAGAATCTTGTGTCTAGCAGCGTTTGTATTTGTACAGCTGCTTGATACCTTTGATTGAGTGGTAAAGTTTGGGATTTTCTTGTAGGTTGGAGGAGAAAGAGAAAATGGAATTATATATCCTCTACACCCATATATCTTTTGTTATCTCTAGCCAGGCTCTCTGGCACAGGGACAAATGACCCCCGACTACCTCCAGAGGGGGACAATTGGGCCTCCTCTCAGGAGCACTGAAAGGGTTTGCCAAAGAAAGAATCTCTGGACCATTGATTTTGCAGGCCTCCCCTGGCACATGGACAATGTCTACCATTTCAGTTGCCTCCTCTGCCTCTGGGGAAGACACTCAACATCTGTCTTGGAAAGATACTTGTGATTTCTTGAACAACATTTTTTACTTCCCCAAAGATTCCTACAAGAGGACCTTTGGGGGGGGTGCACGCCAATGGCATAAAATGTCTTTCCATCCTTCTCACATCTGGACAGTGTATCTTTTACTTTGGGGACAAAAACAGAGGCGCCGTGAAAAGGAGCATTGACAACTGTAGACTTAAAAGGCTCCGCAGAGTCATACAAGCATCCAGGCATGTCTCCTGATGGCTATGCCTGAACCCACTGCCCTTGAGGTTCCTTCTGCCACACTGGAAATCAAGCTCATGGAATAATTTGATGCTGACTGAAGGGTCGCTAGCTGTGAGGTGACTGAATCCTTCACCTCCTCAGACATGGCTCCTGCAAGGGTATTTGAGAGTTCCTTTATCAGATCCCTTTGCAACCTGGTGAAATGTGCCAGGTAGAGACCTCAAAGTGAAGGTCCATGAAGTGTAGACACTTCCCAAATCTGTCCATGGCCTGGGACTCCTTGTTGGGTGGGATGAACAAAGGAACTTTCGTTGGCTAGTTCCTTTCTGGTGGCCGGCGCTATGACCACAGCATCAACAGGGGGGCCCTTGAACCAGAAAGTACAGTTCTGTACCTACCATAAATGTAGATGTTAGAGTGTCTTCACTGCTGCAGTCATTACACTTGGGTTATCCTGCCATCAGGCAGTCCCGCAATCGGCCAGAATTCCAAAGTCTTGGTCCGGCGTCAGTTGCTGTCACCTCCTACTTGACGTCAGTGCGTCTGGGGTATATAAGAAGCAGCCGACGCCATTTTCTTCAGTTTTTCTTGCCCCAGATGTCAGGTGCCCCAAAGAGATAGGCAATACATATTGATTACAAAACATATAATAAGGTAAAAACAAAACCTTCAGTAACCAGCAAATACACCACATAGGTAGGATAGTGTAGAAAGTTATAGATAAGACCCAGCTAAGAAAGAGGGGATGGCGGGTGGGTAACTGGGACTGCAGCAGTGAAGACACTCAAACATCTACATTTATGGTAGGTACAAAACTGTACTATGTTCATCGTGTTTCACTGCTACAGTCATTACACTTGGGTTGAATCCCAAAGCTGAGTCAGGGTGGCTGGTTCTATAGAGGATTTGGTGTGGCTATTAGGCCCTGCAGCACTGCAGTGGCAAAGCCAGCTCTGGATCTAGAGTAAAGAGGCAAGTGATAATGCCTGGTAAAGTTGTGCACTGAACTCCAAGTTGCAGCTTCCAAAATGTCTTTGGTAGGTACTCCTCTAAGGTAGGCAGTAGAAGTGGCAGTTGCCCTGGTGGAATGTGGTCTAATGTTAGATGGTACAGGTTTCACATGCTGTGTGTAACAGAACCGGATACAGTGTCCTATCCACTTTGAAATGGTCTGCTTTGAAATAGCCTTTCCCTGTGATTTTGCAGCATATGATACAAACAACTGTTCAGTTTTTCTGAAAGCTTTTGTTTTGTCCAAGTAGAAGTGTAACTGCCTGTGTATGTCCAAGGAATGTATAAGTCTCTCCCCTTTATTCTGGGGATTTGGATAAAAAGTTGGCAGGTGAATAGTTTGGTTAAGAGCCACACTGGATACCACTTTAGGCATAAAAGAAGGGTTTGTTCTTAAAGAAACCCTGTCTTGGTGGAAAATTATGAAAGGCTCCACTGCCATTAGCACCTGTAGTTCTGAGACTCTTCGTGCTGAGGTTATTGCCAGAAGCAGAGCAGTTTTCCATGATATATATTTTAATTCTGCTGAATTGGCTGGCTCAAAAGGAGGTAAAGTGAGCTTTTCCAAGACAAAATTGAGTTCCCAAGTAGGTGTTGGTGCTCTGTGGGGCGGTCTTATGTTTTTAGCCCCTCTGAGGTACTACTTTAGCAATGGATGAGAGAAAATAGGAAGATCTGTGTTGTAATGAGCCGAGATGGCAGAGGCGTGGATCTTAATGGATGAGAAGGATAGTCCTTTGTCCAGCATCTCAAGTATTGTAGTATCTGAGGAATGTTAGGGTCAAGGCTTTGAGCCTGGTTCCAGGCACAGAATCTCTTCCACTTTTCTGAATAAGACTTCCTGGTGCTAGGACTCCTGGCCTCCAAAATGACATCCATTACAGCTTTAGAGAGAGGTGTTGTCTGTTTGGCTAATGAATCTGCCATGCAGCCAGGTTTAAGGTTTTGAGCTGACTGTGCAGGATCCGATTGTTTTGTTGAGTCAGTAGGTGTGGAATTTGAGGCAAAATCCAAGGTGGGCCTTGAGCTAAGTTCTTTAAGATTGGGTACCAATGCTGGCGTGGCCAGTCTGGAGCAATAAGAATCATCTGTGGTTTTTCTTGTCTGGCTTTTAGGACTACCTTTGAAAGGAGAGGCAGTGGTGGGAAGGCATAAACGTTTAGGCTTTTCCAGCTGAACGAAAGAGCATCCACTTTCCATGCTTGTGTGAGATAAGTCCTTGTGCATAATTTTTGTAGTTGGCAATTCAGTGGGGAGGCAAAAAGATCCATGTCCGGGCACCCCCATTTTTGCATTATCATGCTGAAGACTTGTGGATTTAATTTCCACTTGTGAGGATCCATGATGTTTCTGCTTAAGTCGTCTGCCAGAGTATTTTTCTTTCCTGGCAGGAATTGTGTTTGCAGATGAACTTGATAAGTTAGAGCTGTGTTCCACAAGGTCATGGCTTGTCTGCATAGGGGGTAAGAATGAGTGCCCCCTTGCTTGTTTATGTATCACATTACTGTGGTGTTGTCTGTCTTTAATAATAATTGTCCTGGGTGCAGAAGGTCCTTGAAAGCTGTTAGGGCATTTTGTACAGCCAACATCTCTTTTTGACTGATGTGAAGATGCATTTGGTCTGTGGTCCATTTGCCCTGCTGCCCTGAATACATTTTCCTGCCATGTGTGCTCCCCAGGTGTAATCCGAAGCATCTGTTGTTAAAGTCTGCCTGGCTGTGGGAAGAGTGAAAGGCTGACCCTTGTTGAGGTGACATGCCTGTGCCCACCATCGAAACTCCTGTTGTAGGCAGGGAATTAGTGGTATTACTGCTTCCAAGCTGTGAGAGTGTTGAGTCCAAACACTTTTTAGGTACCATTGTAATTTCCTCATATGCAGTCTGGCATATGGAACTAGTAGTATGCAGGATGCCATGAATCCCAAGGCCTGCAGAATTTTTCTTGCAGGGAGTTGGGACTTTGTTGCCATCAATTGAAAATACTGAGTCAGTTGTCCTTGTTTGTCTGGCATGAGATAAGCCATCTGGGCCGTTGTAGTTAAGCTGGCACCCAGGAATATTATCTCTTGTGAGGGCACTAGTTTTGACTTCTTTTCGTTTACTGTGTACCCTAGAGAAATTAACAACCTTTTTACAAACGCCAGATGCTTTAGAAGAATGTCCTTGCTCCCTGCTTGAATCAGGCAGTCGTCCAGGTATGGATATATTTGAATTCCTTTTTGTCTGCAAAATGCAATTACTGGTGCCAGGCACTTTGTGAAGACCCTGGGCGCAGTAGATAAGCCAAAGGGCAGTGCAGAGAATTGGTAGTGCAATGAACCAGCTATGAATCTGAGGTATCTTATGCAATTTTGTCTGATAGGGACATGCAGGTATGCCTCTTTGAGGTCCAAAGTAACCAGCCAAGCTTTCTTGCCCAACATGGGAAGGAGCTGCTGTAGTGTCAACATTTTGAATTTCGGAACATCCAGGTAAGTATTTAGAGTAGAAAGGTCTAGTATGGGTCTCCAGGCTTTGTCCTTTCTGGGGACCAGGAAGAGTCTTGAGTAAAATCCTTGTCCTTGTTCCTGCTGTGGCACTTTCTGAATAGCTCTCATGTCCATGAGGGCTGAAATTTGCTTTTGTGCCTCTGCCCATTGATTTTGTGGCAGGTCTGGCATTCCTTTTAGCCTTGGTAAAGTGTGAAAGTGGAACCTGTAAACTTGAGACACAATATTCAGCACCAATTTGTATTGGGTGATTGCTTGCCAGTTTTGTGAAAAAAGTGCTAGTTTCCCCCCTAAGGAAGCTGCCAAAAGAGAAGAGCTTGGCAATGGAAGGGGGTAGTCATTGGGACCGTTTCCTGTAAGGTTGTGACTTGTCCTCACCTCCTTTTGGGGTTGAAGCACCCCACTGTCGTGGTCTGTAAGAACCTTGTGGCTGAGATCTGCCTCTTGGGCGTCTGTATCTGCCTCTTTGTGGCCTGTCTGACACTGGAAAGGACCAATTTTTATAGGCCAATTCCTGCTAAATCGAGGTGGCTGTACCTGTAAGAAATCCTTCACTGTTTGCATAGATTTTGCCTTATCCTCCATTTTCTTTAATACCTCTTCTGCCTTTACACCAAATAAAATATCTTGCTGTAAAGGAGCATCCAATAATTTTGCCTTAATATGATCTGGTAAGCTTTGTTCTTTTAACCAAGCATGCCTTCGAATCACAGATCCTGTAACTGCTGCTCTACAAGAAGCCTCTAATGAATCAAAACCACATTGCAAAGTATGTTTTCCCACTTGTTCAGCTGCATGCAATAAATCCTGCATTTCCTTATAATCAGGTTGTTCTGCACTTGTACTCATTTTCTGTTTTAACTGAGACAGTAAATATTGTTGACATTTAAGCATGTGAAACTGGCAATTTAAAGCCCTCACTGCTAAAGTTGCAGAGGTGTAAACTTTCTTCCCCCATCTGTCTAATGCTCTAGAATCCCTGTCAGAGGGAACTGGATTTTTAGCTGTGGAAGCCTTTACCCCTTTGGGACCCTGGGAAATAGTTTCTGGGTCAGCAACAGGGTTTTTATAAAGAAATTTGTGAGAGTCAGGGACTCTGTAGTACCGGTCTGGCTTGACTGGAGCAGGTGGTAAATAATCAGGATTTAAACTGGATTCAGAGAACACATCATCTACAACATCCAAAACTGGCGGAATAGCAAGGGGCCTGTGCTGAGGCAATAAAAAAAGTCTCGGAGCCTTTTCTTGGATTCTGAGTAATCCTGGCCCTCCCACTGAAAATGTTCCCTCATGGTATGTAAAGTTTCCCCAAAAGAGTAATCCTCAGGAGAGGCTGAAGGAATTGATTCTTCAGCATCAGAGTCCTCATAGGGTGGTAAAGAGTATCCCTGGTCTGAAGAGGAATCAGAATATATAGAAACCTGGTCAGAGGAATCATAGTCTGTATCTTGCCTAGGCCTTTTATCAGGAGGGGGATGGGAACCCCTGATCAGAGTAATTAAGTCTTCGGCCATTCTGAGCATCTGTTTTTTTGGCATAGAGGCCTGTCCAGGTGAATGCTGTACTTGCTTCTTTGTCTTTAATGTAGTTTTATACTTGACTGCAGTTGCAATGGTAAGTTGTGAAGGTCTGAAAACACCCTCAGAAGCCGATGCCTGCTCAGCGGCTCTGGACCCATCTGAAGGGTTAGTCTCCGTAGGTCCAACACCTTGAGTATCCAGAGGCCTAGGCACCTCCACGTGGGAGTCGGTCGCGGCCTGTGGCTCTGAGGTAGCGGGTGTCAGGGGCTGCAAAAGTGCCTCACTGAGAACCGGCGGCTGGCCTAGAAGAGGCTTCATCGTCAGTTTTGGGCCTCGGATGCCTGTCCTTATCCTTATCTTTGCGTTTTTTGTGAATTCCAGTCGTCGGTTGTTCCGACGGCATGGTATAATTAAACCTTCAGCCAAAGTAATGGCAAGAAAAATCAAACCAACGTTTAATAGTGCGTTTGTTAAATCTAGCACAAAACCGACAACTAGTGACGTCGTGATCTGGGCCTAGGCATGGAATACTAAGAATGAAAATCCTTATGAGGTATTTGCTTCCCACAAGAAATACAATTATTAACTTTTACTGACATCGGTCTGAGGCAAGAAAAAGTTTCCCCAATGGGGTACTTAGCTTTATTGAAGACTTCGGTTCTGAAAATCGAATTTGATATCTCAGGAGTCGGCCGACCGGCACTTGCGAACTGCTTTTGCTTAGGGCACCGCGCGGCAAGAAAGACTGAAAAAAATGGCGTTGGCTGCTTCTTATCTACCCCTGACGCACTGACGTCAGGGAAGAGACGACAGCGACCGACACCAGACCAAGACTTTGGAACTCTGGCCGACTGTGGGACCGCCTGACGGCAGGATAACCCAAGTGTAATGACTGCAGCAGTGAAACACGATGAACATCGGTCTGTCCTCTGGAGGAGACATAATTTTGTCAGGTTTCTTTGGTATGGGCTTAATGGAGTCAGGCTCCTTTTACACCCACTGCGAGACAACATCTAGGAGCTTGTCGGCAAACGGAATTACCCAGGACATAGATGAGCTGGTACCAAAAGTCTCAAACAGCACAGATTCCTCTAACAAAGGATTGTTGGGCTTCCAGCCATCTCGGATTTCAAGGATGTCTCCGAATAATAAATCCGCAAGAGATGACCATGGGGATCCTTCACCCTCCTCAACATCCAATTCTTCTGTGACAGTTTCAGGGGAATCTAAATGCTTTTCTCTTACATGTCCTCTTCCAAGGGACCTCTTCAGTGGGATAATCTGAAGAGGTATCGGAAGAGGTAGAAATACCTAATTGGGTGTCCTGAGGTTTTGGTACCAGCTGCCATTGTAGGAGGGTAAGCAGAGACTCCTGATGCAGATCAGGGAATATGGAACCCAAGGGAATAGGACCAGTCTGTGTCATAGAAGTTGATTGGGCTCCCTTCTAAGTCCTTAAGGCCGACCTTCCTGTAAAGGGATAGGAACCTAGGTCTGAAAGGCAAGCTTTCTGATCCCTGGTCACACCCTGCTCCAAGGAAAAATGCCCAGAGGCAGAAGTCAGAGCTGAACTATCCCTTGCTGAAGCTCTGAGGTGCAGAGACGGCTCTGAAGACCTCAGAGTTGACTGAAACATCTCGGATCAGACAGGGTAGAAATGGCTCCAAGAGCTCTCCAGATACAATAGTGCGGAGGGGCTCAGAGTAAATTTCTGATCTAAGGATACAACGGTCTTCAGACCTGAAGAAGTCTTTCTTGGATGACACAGATCCAAGGGCTTCAAACCCACAGAGGGAGTCAGATGAGGAAGAGTCAAAGGTGGAGACTTGGGGACAAGGGCTTCCTGATCCGACGGGGTAGGAGCCGAAACAACTACTGGGGGGGCTCTGCACAGAGAGCATCTGCTTCACTACCCTCTCCACATCTCCTACTGTGAGACTCCTAGAAGAGCAAGAGGACTGTCTGGAGGGAGAGACTAGTCTGTGTATAAAAGGAAAAGGCACCCTTGACAGAACGGTCTACAGACGGAGAGTAACTTGTCCTAGGCAGTGTGTCCAGAAAAGTGGGGGGATTGGAGGTCTTTGGAGCTGATAAATCTTGTGTTTTCAGAAATCTCGGAAATGAAGAAACCGTCTGATCTGAAGTGGCACTCTTCTTTTGTCCGATCCGAGGGGGTTGGATCAGACAACTTAACTTTCGTCTCTTCTTAGATGGATCCAAAGAAGGCCTTTAATAAACTTTTTCAGAGGTCTTCAATGAAACTGAACAGGAGGTCGGAGATGCTTTAGACAATTTTTTGATGATTCTCCAGATATAGCATCACCAAAGGAGGACGGTAGAAGTCTTTTTAAGGTTAACTTATTTTTGTGCTCTACCAAAACACGAGGGTTAAAGCCATGGTAGATCCCACAAATTTCCAATAAGTGAAGGGGGTCTAGGCAGTAGATGCAAAGAGTGTGGGCATCAGAAAAAGGAATTTTCTAGATGCATTTCCCACACTTTTTAAATGCTGCTGGAGTTTTTTTACTTCTCAGCCATGACAGGAAATTAACAACGACCAAAAAATTCTATAGAAGTTTAAGCACAACAAACAAAGGTAAGGAAAACCTTAAAATCAAATATAAAAAGTTTTTTTTTTTAAATGCAAGAAAAAAAGGAGAAAGGGTCTACCTCTAAATTCCAAACTCGAGAGTGAAATAACCATATCTTTCACCTACTGGCGGCAAACGAGATCTAAGGTAATGGGAAGAATGCATTATGGGTAACGGTGAAGCTCGAGAGTTTTGGATTACCGTGAACTTTTACAAGCGGACGACTCCGATCCAACACATCGGCTCCGAACCCATCAGTAGAGGACAGAATGAAAATTGACAACATCAGATCATTTCTTTTAGTTTGCATTTCTAATGAAAAGTCATTTTCCATGTCAACCCTAGCATTGCCACCCTTTAATATACTATTCTCCTCCTCCACAAAAATAGAAGGTTTTCTCATTTAGCTGATATATCCACAGTTCAAACAGTACAAGTCGCACCATCTCATTCTCATACTGAGAATATTCAATTTGAGTGCTCTCTTTACTTTAATTTCACTGACAAAGTCCTGTCCATGTGCTGAAGCATTTCCTCATGAAGACTTTACAATTCTTCTATCAGTTTGTTCAGATACAATTGTAAACCTCAACTTGTTGATGAAAGGTTATCCTCGAGTTCAGCCAGTGTCTGTGGGATTTGTTCACATGTTAAATGCTCTTCCACCATTTCTGCTTCATTTCCTTTTCCAATGTTCACAACATATGTACTATTTCCTCTGAATGCAATTGTTGAAACAACTATTTTTTCCAGCCTTCTGTTGTCTCCATATATATGTTCCAACAGGGACTCACTTATCTTGAAAATCTCAGAATGCGTTTACTTGGTGTTAATCTCTAGAGCGACTGAAGAGGTTTCCCATGCAACTGCCATTACCATCTGCTTTTTCCAGCTCTGCTCAAACACACTAGTTTCATTCTCCATCTGAGTATTCACAATTTCTTTCCTCTTTTACATCACTTTTTATTATTCTGACCATCACAGACTCTTCAGCCAGCACCTGCTGTTAACAATTTACAGCAGTATAGACTTTTACTGACAAACTGTTCACTGCCCACAGCCTTATTTTTAGCTGCTTACACTCCTGCTCCCACCCTGGAACCAATGTAATTTTATTA